>NC_056731.1:224376776-224664276 GCF_019279795.1 Protopterus annectens
ACGGGTGTGGAAAAAATTCAGGATTTGAATCTAAGCGTTGTAGCCTCACAGTAAGAAGCTGTCCGGTTCGATTCTCAGCTAGAGCGTCTTCTGCGTGGAGACATGCGTGAATGGGCGTACCTTCGTTGAAGGTTGTGCATCAGGGGTGGTAACTCGGCACGTAAAAATCAACTACCAGTCATTAGCGGACTGGAGTTCCGCTGTGGCGACCCCTAACCGGGAAAAGCCGAAAGACACAACAACAACAGTGGTGGGTTCTGAAAGGGCTATGTGCTACAACATTAGCAACTTTGTTACAGCATTGTTCAAGGTTTAATTTTTGTGAAGCCTGGAGGTTAGTAAGGATGGGAGTGCAATAAAGAGGAGTGGGTGGAAATAAGTAGTGGCAAGTGTAGTTTTAGTAGCATCAGTGAGAATGTTTTTGGCTGTGTAAAGCATCCCTAGATTTTCATGAGTTTTTCTTATGCAATTTTGTATATGTAGGTTAAGTGAAAGATTATCATCCACTATCACCCCTAATAGTTTGCTATAAGAAGTGACTTCAATGGTTGTATTATCAGGAGAGAGGATTTAAATTGTATTACTTCATATGAGAGGAATTTGGGGAAAAAAGTAGTAGTTTCATCTTTTTTGGGTTGAGCAAGAGTTGTGAGTTACAAACACATGTTTTAGTGAATGTTAAATCTTCTTGAGTAATTTTTTGAAGGTGTACCATGTTGTCAGATGTGCAAATGAGAGTGGAATCATCTGTGTATTGCATTAGGATGGCTTGTTGTGTGGAAGTATAGAGGGTGTTGCTGAAAATGTTAAAATGGAGGGGACCAAGGATAGAGCCTTGTGGTATACCAGTGGTGATTGGGAGGTAAGGAGAGAGCATGAAGTGCTATTTTACTAACTGATACCTACTGGACAGGTTGCTTTTGTACCACAAAAGGGTGAGCTGTGAGGATATTTGAAGTAGAAGTTTGCTGTGACAAACTATGTTGAAGGCTTTAGACAAGTCTAGAAATAGGGAAGTGTCTAGAAATAGGGAAGAGTCTAATTTGCCATTATCTTTGGCTCTATTGACAGTATCTATATAGGTTAGAAGGGCATTGCTAGTACTGTGGGAAGGACAAAAGCCATGTTGTATAGGGAACAGGAGTTCTTTCTGCAAGAAATAGTCTAGCAATTATTTCTGAATAAATTTTTCAAGTATTTTGGCAAGGGGATATAAGATTGTTATAGGTCTGAAATTATTAATGTCTGTTGAATTTCCTTGTTTGTGCAGAGGAATGATATGTGACTTTTTCCAGAGAGAGGGAACATGAGATTCCTGGATTTACCTATTTATAAGGATTGAGACAGGATAGACAATGCTACTGGCTGCTAGTTTTAGGTACTCACTTGAAAGGTCATCAGCTGAAGAAGAGCATGATTTAAGTTTGCTTAAGAGTAGTTTTATATAGGATGTGAGCACACATTTGAAGGTAAAAGAGGATGTGGTGATATATGGCTGTTGGGCAGGTTGGGATTAGATATAGAGGTATCCTTAGTTAAAGATGCTATACTATCTATAAAGTAAGAGTTGAACTTATTGCATTTTCCAGCACTGAGTTATCTGCACAGAAATTCGGGTTGAATTTTTGTCCTGGATATAAGATTTCTTTAATGGATGTTCAACATGTTAGGGTTGTGTTTAGTATTATTCTGAAAGTTATTATAGCATAGTTTTTGTCTTCATTTATTTTCTTTTTAGTCCAATCGCAAAGCATTCTGAAGTTTTCAAGATATTGAGGTGTTTTATATTTCTGCCATTCTTTTCATGCTTTTTCTCTGTCCTACATTAGCATTCCACTCTTTTTGGATAACTAAATTGCATTATTTGTTTTCAGTTTCTTCCTACTGTTAGGGGCAAGGCTGTTTGGGATACTTAGAAAAGTTGTATTGAATTCAATTACAACATTGTCTAAAGGGAGGATTTTTATGAAGTTCCAGTTAATAGATGATAGTGTAGTAATGAACATTTCTGGGTTAAGGCTGGAAAGGTTACATGTTGTTTTATAAATATGCTGTCTAACTGGATGTGTGAGAAGTCAAGTCATATGACTGGGAAATAATCTCTAACATAATCTGACATTGTCTCTGTAGTGGAGTATTTGCTAGGGTCTGATACTAGGATCCAGTCTAATTGAAAATTTGATGTCTTGTAATGTATAGTTGTGTGAAACCGTGTAAGTTCATGTAGGAGAGTTAAGAGTTTATGTTCAACTGACTGACAAACAACTAATTCTAGTAGCCCATCATACAAAATTTGTGACCTTGAGAGACTAGAACACTGGTTTGAAGGAATGAGGCAGAAATCAGAAAACCATAAGGTAGCTGAGTCAATATAGTCTCACATCTGGTATAATCCATACTTTTTTACAGATAATAAAATCATTTTATGTAGACACTGGCCTGAAGTGGGTACATTCTTTATATGTGACATTTGAGATTGGGGAAAAAAATCTTTCCTCATCAAAAACAAACTGAACATGTACCACAAAGCAAATTTCTAGGGATTACTGTAGTTGATCCAAATCTTGACCAACATATTTTCCATGCCATATATAAAATTTCAGAGATTCAAAAAGAAACTTTATTGTCATTTAGGAAACACAAGTGCTACCTAAACAAAATTTCATGTGTCAGCTCTTTTACAGCCAAAAAAAAAGGCAAGACATGAAAAGTATTAAAGAATAAATAATAACTATAGTAAAAAAGTAAATGTCTAGGTAACTGACGCACACCTTTTATATACACTGGACAACACAGACTACTAGATGATTACCACATGAAAAAAAGTACACTATACACAGAGGTGAGATTGGGTGATATTGCACATAAGGAAGTGAAGGGAATTGCACTTGAATGAGAGTATATTAATTTTAGCATGCAAAAAATAAATACATTTACTGTATGGAGAAAAGAAAGAAAAAGAATGAGAGGGGAACACTCTACTATAGATTTGATACATCCAGATTTATATCAGCATTAATGAGTCTTATTGCAGTTGGATAAAAACTGGTCATGAATCTGAAGGTCCTGCAGCAGATACTCCGTAACCTTCTACTAGAAGCAAGTTTAGTGAACGCTGGATGAGAAGTGTCATTCAGTATTTTGCAGGACCTCTTTTTACATCTCATTTCAAAGAGCACCTAGTAAGACTAGTACCCACAATCTCTTCTGCTGCTATTATTCTTTGCAGCGTCTTCCTTTTGGCCGAACCATACGGTGCAGTTGTTGGTGATAATGCTCTCGATTACTCACAAGAAACTTGGATTGTTACACAGAGCTATGGCTTTCTTAAGCTAATGTCTACAGTCACATCACTCCTACTCCATAATCCTCTCCATGGCTCATTAATACTAACCATATTTCAATTAACTCATTTTCAAAGAACTGAAAAAATCTATATTTTCAGCAAATGTTCCTAATAGAGCACATCACTGCCTAGCTTTAGCTACACTTGATTTTTTTAGACTTAAAATAGTATAACCTTCACTCAGCTTAAAGTGATTCACAACATAATTCACAAACCTAGCAAATATACTGCTTTATGAGGCTTGTACACATCTACTTCCCATCAAATCATTGAGATTTCAGCTAAGGAACTGCTCTACAATATCAAGTCATACAACAAACAGTGATCCCCTATACTTTATATGCACAGCTAAAATATAGAACTCTATCACAAAAAAAAAAAAAAAAAAAAAAAAACCAGGATGGAAGCAATATAAAAACATTCACTCTAAATTTAAGGTCTCACCCATGGAAAAATAATTGTCACTGCACAAATCCCAAACAGTTTCCCCACACTGTTTCTCTTTCTAGCCTGCATTCAGTTGAATTAAAAGAAAATAAGTTATGTACTCACCATAATGTTACATCTGTGTTGTCCATTTTCATTCTTCCTTAACTGACGGGTCTCGGATCCAACTCAGGCGCTTCTTCCAGATCATCAAATCCAAATCTCGAGCTCCACCATCTATCCATAGTGCCCCACCAACCTAAAATACATCAGATCAAGTTTTCTACCTTCAGTAGATAAGGAATAATACCTTAACACAACCTAAAATGGTATAGATTAAAATAAAAGAACTAAGGCTCAAACAAAGAATCACAATTCCCAAAATATAATCCCTTAGGTCTCTCCAGGAGTAAAGGGAAAGGGATAGGAGAGCAGGAATGTGAAGAAGAATAAAAATGCATAACACAGATGTAACACTATGGTGATTATATAACTTATTTTTCTGATGTTGTCATTTTCATTCATTCCTCAACTGATGGGACAGAGTCCCCAGCTTGATGAACATTTGGTGGTCAACATGGAAGGATATATCAGAGTACTGCATTGCCAAAAGCAGTTCTGTTCTTAGAAACCAAATCCAATTTGTAATGAGCAATAAATGTATGAGCATTCAACCAAGTGACAGCTGCACAAATGTCATCTATGGTAGTTCTTGACCAAAAGACTGAGGATACAGCTATAGGTCTTGTGGAATGAGCTGTAGGGGGCTTAGCCATGGAAGGCTCTCTTTTACTACAGACAAAGGATATGCAATCAGTTAACCATTTGTCCAGAGTAACTTTAGAAACTGGCATGCCCATTTTTTTAGGTGAGATGGATATAAATACCTGGACAGTCTTACAGAAATCTTTGGTCCTATGGAGATAAAAAACTAAGTTGTCTATGCACATCCAAAAGATGGATCATGTATTCTCCCTTATTTGAGAAATTTGGAAAGAAAACTGGAAATTAATTGTCTTGTTGACATTAGACTCAGAAGCTACCTTAGGCAAACAGGAAGGGTTGGCCCATAAGGAACCTTGCCTTTGTGAAAAAACAGGTAAGGAGGCTTGGAGAAGAGAGACTGAAGTTCAGATACATGTCTGGCTGATGTAATAGTAACTAGAAAAAATGGTTTTCCTAGACAAAACCTTAAGATCTGACTTGGCTGATGCTTCAAAGGGACATTGGGTCAGAACTTAAAGCAGGATAGTTAAATCCCAAGGAGGACTAGGACCCTTTACAGGAGCCCTAAGCAAAAAAGTTTATTTTAGGAAGGTTTTTCATAATCTAGAAGAAGCTAAGGAAGAATTATTTTCACCTAGATGAAAGTTTGAAATGGCAGCTAATTGAACCTGAACAATAAAAAAACGAGCCCCTTCATTGAAAATTGAAGCTTAAATCTTACATACCATTCGTACAGGGGCAGGAAAGGGGTCCAAATCTCTGTTAATGGCTCAGAAAGCAAACCTTTTCCATATATGTTTGTAAATCTTTCTAGTAGATGGGTTTTGAGAAGATAATAAAATATGATGGACCAAGAAGGAAAGCATGGGCTGTCTAGAAATCAGTGGAACTGGAGAAACTATGAGGTGAATTAGAGGCCTGTTATGTCCAGGTGATGCATCCCTATTGGGTGAGACAGGAGGTCTGTATCTGGATCCAATATCCATGGTGGATGTAGAAGATGATGCCAGAGGAAGGGAAGCCAAATTTGATGAGGCTAAAAGGGTGCAATGAGGATAACTCTGCTCTTCAATGGGTATGATTTCTGCAAAAATATGGGGATTGAATGGAACAGAGAGGGTAAGCATAAAGAAGACAAGAGGGCCAATCATGGACTATGTCATCTCTTGGTGACTCCCCAAGAGAGGGATCAGGGCAAAGAACCTGCTACACTTGTTATTGAAGAAAGAAGCAAAAAGGTTGCAGTATGGCTGGCCTCATCAATGGAAAATTTTCTCTGCTACTCTGATATTGGGAGCTCACTTGTGAGGCATCAGAATGGACCTGCTTAGTTTTTTAGCAATCAGGCTTGCTTTCCCTGGTATGCGCATTGCTATGAGAAAGCAGCAGGAACAGATCACCCATTGCCATGCACTCACTGCATCTCAACATAGCAGGTAAGATTTGGTTCCTCTATTTGTTGATGTACCAGATTACAGACATACTGTCCACCTGAATAGCAACTGTCCCAGAGGGGACAATGTCTTGAAAGACCTGCAATGCTAGGAGGACTGCTCTCATTTCCAGGATACTGATATGCATTTTGGACTCTTCTGTGGACCACATGCCTTGGACTGCCCTTCCCAAGCACTGCCCCACTCCCACCCCAGTTGGGAGGCATCCATGATAACCATGGTCATGAGCAGGGGAAGAGCACAAGGATGGCCCTGAGAAACATGGTCCAAGTGAAACCACCAAAGAAGATATTTTTTGCAAGATTTTGTGATCTTGACTGGGGCAAGCAAAGGCTGATGAAGAATAGACCATTATACTAGTCCATTGCAGAACTGGCATGTGAAATATTCCTAAAGGAACTAGGGTGATAACTGCTGCCATGGATCCCAAGGTTTTTAAGATTAGTCATGGTAGGAGAGAAGGATGTGAGATTACTCTCTTGACCTGAGATCTGAGTGTCTGAATTCATGTTGAAGGAAGCAAGACTATCTGAATGACTGTGTCTAGATGAACACCTATGAACTCCAGACTCTACGTAGGTGTGAATTATGACTTGCTGTAATTAACTGTAATATCTAGGAGAAGACACAACTGGAGAAAATAGTCCCTTGCTTGTAGAAGTAGATGCTTGGATGGTGCTGTTAGGAGTCAGTCATCTATTCAGGTGAGCTGCTATCTCTGCCATACATTTGGTGAACACCCTGGGGGCTGTATCGAGACCAAAGGGCAGTGCTCTGAACTTATAATGACTGGCTACCAGCCAGAAGCACAGATATCTTCTAGAGTGTCTGCTCATTTTGATGTGATTGCACACATCCTGAAGGATTTGTTGAGCACATCCAATCATCCTTTTGCAGCAGGAGCAAAATAGACTGAGCTGTAACCATCCAGAACCTTGAATATCTCACATACTTTCACTTTGCTGAGATCCAGGACAGATATCAAGTTCCCTGTCTCTTTTGGCACTAAGAAGAATCTTAAGACGGTTCCAGATCCTATCTGGTCTGGAGGAACCTTCTGGATGATTCTTTTTCTGTGCAGCTTTTCTATTTCTAATACTGACTTTTTCCTTTGATTGGGTGGAACATCCATGATTCGTTTCATTCTTTCAGGGGTAAATTGTGAAAACTGTATGATACAATCTCTGGATATAATTCTCTGTACCTAGGAATCTTTTGTAGTGGATGCCCAGGCTTTTAGGAGCAGAGACAAACACACCTGGCTGTCTCCATGGGAGCAACAGTTGGGCAACATTTCAGGAATGCTAGTGGGGTTTATCTGAGAAGGAATCCCAGAAAAATTCTATGGGACAACTCTTCTGCAGGGACTGCATCTTTCACTAGAGTTCAACTTCCTGCCTCTGGAAGAACTATCAACTTGTGAGTCTTGGAAAGGACCCTGGGATTTGTGGAACCACATCTTTCTACCTCCTCACTGATTCTGGGAAAAGGGTGTTTGAGGAGTAGAAAAACAAATTGCCATGGCAGACAAGGTCTTTCCTTCTTGCTCATTTCTGGAAAGCATTTCTTTTACTTTTGGGCCAAATAGAGAAAATCCATCAAAGGAAGTATTGATGAATGAAGACTTGAAGGTCTCCACAGAATCACAAAGGTGCATCCAGGCATATCTCCTAATGACTATGCCCAAACCAGCCAGCATCTTGTACCCTCTGCAGCATGGAATACCAACCTCATGGAAGCATTAGCTATAGGCTGAAGGGTGGCCAGTTGCGAAGATACTCTACTTTGATCTGCAGCAGACATAGACTCAGAAAGAGATTTGGACAGCTCTACTAAAGAAGTCTCTTTGCAATCTTGTGAGATGTGTCAAGTAATTCAATGACTGCAGAGCAAAGGTCACTGAAGCATAAACATGCTTACTGAATCTGTCCAAAGCCCTAGATTCACTGTTAGGGAGATGAACAGAAGAGCTATGCTCTGCAAGCTCTTTCTAAGTGGCTGGTTGCTGCCACAACCATGGCATCAGCTGGGATCTCCTTGCTTCAGTGTGTTCTGTCCTTCGGGGGGGGGGGGGTAATAATTTAACTAGGAGCTTAGGGGTGGTCTCCATAGTATTCAGTTCCTTTTATGCTCAGCGTGAGATGAAGTCTATAAGCTCATCAGCTGGGGGAGTCACTCAAGACGTAGCTGGGCCAGACCCAAAAGCCTCCAGGAACACTGACTCCTCTTAGGACATGATGTCAGAAGAACAACCACCTTTTTGCTTTAGGAGTTCAAGAATGCCTCCAAAGGAGACATCTTCAGGTGGAGATCTGGGGGACCATTTCCCTTTATCAAAATAAGTGTCTTCAGTCAAGTTAAGATTAGTCATGTCATGTTGGGAGAGAAAGATGTGAGATTACTCTCTTGACCTGAGATCTGAGTGTCTGAATTCATGATGAAGGGGGATCCAAGTGTCTTCTTTTACACATTTTCTTCTGAGGGACCTCATCAGTGGGATGGTCTGGTGAGGTGTTGGAAGTGAGAGTGGAGTACTGAGGGACTGACTGGAGACTTGAATGGGCTGGCTGTTCCAGCGGAATGGAAGAATGAAGGTCAGAGAAAGACCCGAAGGTGGTAAAGACATATGATTTGAGAGGGTAGGGATGCCCTTACTCTAGGCAAATAGAAAGACCTCTCCACAATCTTGAAGGTAGGGAGCCTAGGCAAGACTGGAGCCAGAGGTATTGTAGCCAACATTTCCTGCACCACTGACCCCTGAATCCCTCAAGGCCCAACACCCGAGGATGAAGTACAACCCAAGATGTCCAGTGCCAAAGCTCCAAGGGCCAGGGACAGCTCCAACAACTTCAGACTCAACCCCAGTCATTTGGATCTGACACTGACACTTTGGCTCCAACAGTCTTCCTGATCCAAAAGGCTTGGAGTGGGACAACTCAGGGAAGTGAAGAATGAGCTGTCTTCAGATTTGAAAAGGACAACCCCAGGGGTCTTGGATCCAACAGCTCCAAAGCTACAGGCTGGATTGGAAAAGGAGAAACTAAAGGAGGACTTGTCACAGGCAGGCTCATGGATCCGATGAGAGACTGAGCCTGAATTACCCCTGATTGGATCTGAGCTCTGAGGAGTTTCCTGATCATCCTATCCACTTCAGCTTCAGACAAACTCCTGGAAAACCTGAGTGAGAAGACAGTAGATGGTGGCCTTGAGTGTTTAAGTGGAGACTCCTGTAAAAATGGGGAAGGGAGCTGAAAAGGTATCAGATCCAGCAGACAATGAGGTGACCAGATCAAATTCAATTTCCTTTTTGAAGCAGTAGGATCCATTGCAGTCAGATCCAATTTCTTCAACATTTTTCGTGGTGGCTCTAAGGATGGAGCCAAATACGTTGAGGGATCCAGAGACTGTTTCCTGGTATCTTTGTCTTTGGGAGCCTAGTCAGACTTTGTCTGATTTCTTGGTGGGAGTATGAGATCCAGTTGGATGAGAGGAAGAAGAAGAAGGAAGAAGGCCCTTCAAAACTAATTTGTTCAGTCTATTAGTAAGTTCCCTGGCATTGAAGCCAGCACAAACAGAACATCCTGGATTTAAATGGGCAGCACCCAAGCAATAGATACATTCCCTCTGAGCATCCAAACAGGGTATTTTGTGCCCACAGGAGATGCATTTTTTGAAATAAGTTGTTTTATTTGCCATCCCAGACTGCAAGTTATAAAAGGAAAGGCCATAAAGGAAAAAAAATTACTAGTATGTATTATTGTTATTATTGTTATTATTATTTAGAAACCACCAACAATGGTAGTAAAAGGTACCCTAAAACTGGGTAAGAAAAAAGGCAACCAAAGTACCAAAGTACCAGCAATGATACTAGAAAGAAATACCAAAGTTTCAATAGAAGTCAAAAAAAAAGAAAAAATACCTGAGGGAATAGGAAAAAATACATGAAAAACTCTGAATAAATGGAGGAAGGGGGAGAAGTAACTTAAAGGATAGCCTACTGGAAAGAAATTTTTTGAAAAATTCACTGTTTTATCTGAAATTTCACCCAACAGCTAAGAAGAGCAAGAGGATCCGTGTCTGTAGAGATATGCCGGCAAAGGAGATCTGAGTTATGTTAGATCGACAGGGCACTATGGGTAGAAGGTGGAGGTTGAGAGTTGGCTACAATGATCTGGAAGAAGTGGCTAAGTTGGATCTGAGAAGTATAAGTTGAGGAATGAATGAAAATGACTGCTTCAGCTAAATCAATAACTATGTATTTCTATTTCCGCCTTCTTTCACTCAAACACTCTTCTTACAATGTATTGCACCAGGCAGATTAAAAAATCTGGAACACAGGTAAATATGTGCACGCATATGTTAAAATATGTATATGTGTTGCATTGTATTATTTTACTTATTTTTATTTTCTGCATTGGCTTTGAATATTTGTTTGTATTATTCAATTGCTCCTATTATAAACATGATATATGAAGTATCTTTTTGAAATGTCATGAAGCTTTTCACCCCTGGGACACCACTGTAAATGGGTCTTTGCTAGCTCAGTCTGCTTACCCCAATAGGAAGGGAAATAGATAAATAAACAAACAAACAAATAAATAATGTGCATTTATTGTTACAGTAGACTGCCAGAACAACCTTTCTAGCAATTTACTATTTACCACTGAGAATACACAGACACACTAACGATATTTGGGTAAGGACTACATTGCACTTAATTGTTACAACATAAGAGTTTATTTACTGTGTCTGCAAGTTGAACAATTAGCTCATCACTGTAGGACACACATGGTATCTTCAAAAAATGAACTTTATTCACTTTGTCTATATTACTCGAAGCTTGATAAAAAGAGTTTGAAGACTCACCAATGTTTTAATTGCTGCTTTTGCAAGCCGTCCTTATATTTATATATCATAATAAAATGCATTAATAGATCAGCTCAAGTCCATATTGCACAATCAGTAGTAACAAAATTAAACATTGATGTTCACTGCCATAAAACCATGTCAATCTTGTCTCAAACTTCACCAACCCTGTCAGGGAAATACATGCAGAGGAAGTTCAAATATTATGTCAGAGGGGACAGTAATTTTTATTTATTTATTTATTTTTTGCACTGACCTCTCCTACCCTTAACAATCTGGAGAAATCAGTGACAATAAAACAAGTTTAGAGAAAAATGGCAAAATACTGCTGTAATAGCAGAATTGTTGCTTTATGTAACACATTTAGAATCTGCTGAACATCCAAGTGTAGCTGTCATAGTGAAATGTTGGATTACTTAGTAAAGGTCTAATTTGCAATGATTTTTCTGAAACAGTAGTTAGCCATTGTCTACAAATCAGTTGCATCTACATCTAGAATTAACATGACCAACTCATTTAGTCCTGAATGCAGTATATTCCATTCAGGCTCTAATGTTGCGACAGATGATTCTAGATGGCAGATCCTGTTTTGTTGAATCAGTTCTCTTCTATTATAATTGTCTTTTGGCTTTTCCCAGTTAGGGATCACCACAGCGGAACTCCGGTCCGCTAATGATTAGCAGTGGATTTTTATGGTGCTGAGTTGCCAGCCCGACACCAAACCTTCAAAGAAGGCACACCCATTCACGCACACACCTACCTTCATGTCTTTAACGTCACTCAACCGTGGGGAGGACATGCAGACTCTACACAGAAGAAAGCAGTTCTCTTCTATTACCAGACCAAATTGACGACAAAATAATCTTAACAACGTGTTATTATTGTTGTAAAGAGAGTATAGGGGAAATTGAAATATTCATTTTATCTGCTAATGATACACAGCAATAATTATAAATAAGTTTAAAATGTGAATGCAGATAGGAAGTGGCAGATCCCAGCCATTACTTATAGCAGTTTGTCCTATTTGCAAGTTAAGTGAAGATGTTCTTACCCAGTGGCCAGACAGACAAATTTACATATTTTATTTACTGCATTCTTTGCTGGAGTTCAAAGCAATTAATGGAAGCGCATATTCTACTCTGGCACCAAGTGCACATCTTGATCTTGGGTAAGGAGTTGTACTATTACAGGCTTTTACCATACGACTGACAACTTCAGTGTGTAGGGGGAAAGTTATGTTTTGTTTGTGGTCAGTTATATTCACTGATCTGTCACCCCTCAGTTTTTGCCTTCAGCCAATCAGCAAACTGTTTTTACAATGTTAAGAGTAAGGCTATTTATGGTAAAAAATGTTTATAAAGTCACTTGACAGCTTAGTTTCAACTTCCCTGGTTGTAGGACCATTTTGTGCAAAAAGATATCCCATGCATACAGAATTAAAACGTTTGGAGGAGTAACAGCTGCAATGTCACATAAAAAGTCAAACAACAAAGGACTGAGTACCAAGTCCTGCAGCAACTAGTGCAGTAAAGGCATTCCTACCTGACATTATTTATTTATTTATTTAACATTTGTTTACCGGGAAAGTCCAACTGGACACAGGTCCTTTTTCAGCAGAGGCCTGGGGATAAAAGCTCCATGAGTAACAGTAAATTTTCATGCACACATTACAATGATCAATAAAGTAAACAAAATGTAGTATACATAAGAACATACAAATTTGTTACATCTTGACAACAAAACCTATGCTTTGAACAAAGCTAGTACTATTTGTAGGTATGACTTATGCCAAGCTATAAGGTAAAGACAAGTCGGTAAGAACAAAGGATTAAACACCGGGGGAGAAGTCGGATATGTTTTGGGTATACTATGATGTATCAGAGCACTCATGAGGGGTTAGTACAGGAACATAGCCACTTATTTATTAGATAAGCTTTAACTGATGGCTTAAAGTGATTAGTGGATGAGATTGAGAGAATGGATTTAGGAAGGGAATTCCATATACGAGATATATAGTTGGAAAATACAGATTCTCCTGCAGTGTTGTTGGCCTTGGAGATGCTGAGTAAGTTCTTATTGTTAGAGCAAAGTGGTCTGCTGGAACTGTAAGGAAGGATGAGATTTTGTACTGCAGGGGTTCTAGTTGGTTGTGTTACAATTTTGTGAGTTAGAGAGAGTTGGTTGTAACGAATAATGTTGGGAAGCTCAAGACAGTCTAGTATCCTTAAAGCTGTACAATGATGTGTTCTATATGGACAGTCAGATGAAAACTTAGCAATTTTATTATAACATGCTTCTAGCTTAGATAAGTCAGTTTTCCTTAGATTAGTTAAAATTGGAGAGGCATATAGTAGAGTGGGGAGCAGATGAGTATGTGCTAACGCCATTTTGGCCATTGTGGTCAGGAATCTTTTGTGCCTGTATAGACTTCCAAGTTTCTTATGGACTTTTTTATAGTTAGGGAGACATGCAAGTCAAATTTTAGGGTATTGTCTAAGAAGCTTTGTATGGTTGTCGGGGAGATCACAGTACTGTCTTTAGCTATGTCAAATAGACATGAGATAGTTGTCTTGTTAGGCTGGAAGAGTAATAATTTAGTTTTGTTTGGGTTCAGGATTAGATGGGCACTGCCTAACCATGTTTCAACAGAAGTGAAAGATTCTTGTGTTTGAGAATGAAGAGTTGATAGAGAAGTGGCAGCACATATAAGTGTTAAATAATCTGCATACTTTATTATAGAACCATGTGGAGTAGCTGTGTACAGATTATTAGTAAAGAGGGAGAAAAGGAGAGGGCCCAAGATAGATCCTTGGGGGACACCAATGGATAAAGGAAGGTGTGGAGATAGGTCACCCTGTCATAGAACAGATTGTTGATGGCCAGATAAATAGTTATGAAACCATGCTGTGGCAGATGGTGAGAAGGATAGTTCAGTTAGTACATCTATTAGTTTGGAATGGGAGACCATATCAAAAGCTTTTGATGGGTCTAGAAAGATGGTAGATACAAAGTTGTTGTTATTCCAGTCATGGTTTATGGTATTAGTGAAGGATAAGAGAGCTGCAGTGATACCATGTGATGGGCGAAACCCATCCTGAGTGTTTGCAAGAAAGTTATTTGTTAGTAAGAATTTCATGACCTGGAGTTGAATACACCTTTCGAGTAGCTTAGAAAGAGGTGAAAGAATAGCAATTGGCTGATAGTTTGTCTGTTCTGTGGAAGATTCCCCCTTTATGAAGTGGGAGTACATGGGAAATTTTCTACAGTCGAGGGACCTTATTTTCATGAATGGATCTATTTATAAGGATTGATACTGGGAAGGCTATAGATTCAGCTGCAATTTTGAGGTATTCACTGGGTAAGTTATCTACACCAAGTGAAGTAGGTTTTAGTTTATGTAGTAGTTTTTTATAGTGGCTGTAGGAACTGGGGAGAAAGAGAATGAGGCATTGCTAGTTGTAGACTTGGCTGGCTTGGTATCAGGAGTAGGGGTTTGCTGTTTGGAAATGGCAATTACAGATTCAGTAAAATGTTTGTTAAAAATGGTAGTAATGCTATTGGAATTATGGATGTTTGGCATTGGTGTAGTAGATTTTCCTGGGTGAAGGATTAAGTTTCTAGCAAGCCAGAATTTTTGAGGGTTTTTTTATACGTGTTTTGCATGTTATGGTATAAATTTTTATCCTGCTTTATTTGTTTTTTTTTTTAACTTATTTCTAAGTTCTTGATACTGTTGTTTAGAAACTACTGTGTTAAGTCTTACGCCATAGTTCCCTGGCTTTATCTTTAGTTTTCAGAAGGGCCTTAGTGTATCTGCTTAGCCAGGGGGCATAATTTGATTTTACTCTGATGGTTCTAACAGGAGCATGTGCATTTAATATATATAAGAAAGATTTATTAAAGTGGTTTACTGCATCATCTAGGTCAAGGTATCTGAGTGGAGTCCAATTGCACTTTTGGAGGCCAGCTAGGAAGTTGTCAAGATTAAAGTTATGTTTTTTTCAGAGTTGTTTATGTACCACACTATTACAGATGCTTTTTGTGTTAGATAATTAGATAACCAGTTTTTAATAATAGTGTTTCACTTCTTAGAAGTACAAGGTGATGTTTTCCTTAAGGATCATTTCAAATAAAAAATAAATACCTTTCAAATTATCACCCTTACTAAAGACTATCCTGGGACTCGTTCCTAATATCTCTTTCGTAGTGCTACTTAAACAATATTCCCACATCTTGCATAAAACCATTATAATTTCTGTGGCTCTTTCATTAAATTTTAAAATAAAACATGATCCCAACGAAGTTAATGCATTAGGTACTTCATGACATTTCACCCTCACATCAACCCCACTTACATTTTTCAAAATTGATGAATATAAAGAGATTCTCTTCCTACAAACCTCCCTTTTCAAATTCAATAACAACTTAAGCGGGTACCCCCTATCCATAAGCATACCAATCAATTTGAACATCTCCTGTCTAAACAAACATTCATCACTCACTAGCCTAGAAATCCGCACCATCTGCCCCTTTGCTACACCCTTCCTCTGATGGTATGGGTGACAGCTGTTAAAGTGCAATAGCGAATTTGAATAGCTTTCTTTTCTGTATATAGTACTAGCTAAACCTTTGCCACTCTTAAAAATTGCAATATCTAAAAAGTTAATACTATCGTTATTCCACTCAAAGGTAAATTTCAAAAAGCTAGTGGTACTGTTCAAATATTCAACAAGCTCAACTGCCCCCATCTCATCCCCTTTCCATATAATAAGTATGTCATCCAGAAACCTATTATATAGAATTATATTCTCCATGAATCTAGTCGGAAAAACAAATGTTCTTTCCCATGTCAATAGAACCATGTTTGCAAAAATAGGGGTGCACCTAGCTCCCATTGCGACACCTGAGCGTTGCTGAAACATCTCCCCTTCAAATTTAATGAAATTATTCAAGAGAACCATCTCCATCAATTCACAAATTAAATTAATCCTGCTCTTGTCGATATTACTACACATAATTAGACTCTCACGAAACATCTCTAACCCTTCTAGATGGGGGATGGTAGAAAACAAGTTCACTACATCTATAGTTAAAAAACCATACAAATCATTTTCTTCCTTGACCTCTCTCAATCTCTCAAGGCAATGCCATGAGTCTCTTAATACATGAGGGACCCCTTCTAACACCTTCTTACACATAGCGTCAACAAAGGAAGCCAAGGGTTCAGTGTTAGAACCCTTAGCGGCCACAATGGGCCTAAATTGTAAGTTAACCACACCTTTGTGGACTTTGGGGATCCCAAAAATGCAAGGCATAATAGGATTTTTTACCAACAAGTAGTCATATTCAACTTCTGTAACAACACCTTGAAAAAGGGCATCTAATAGAAACAAATCAATCCTTTTGTAAGCAATATTAATTTCATTTCTCGATACCCTTTTATATGTTTCCTCATCTTCAAGAATAGACATCATAGATGCAATATAATCAATCTTACTCATTAAGACCATCCCCCCACCCTTGTCAGGTTTCATACACCTGATATTGTTAGAATTTCTTAATTCTTTTAACAATGACCTTTCTTGTGCTGTTAAATTGTCAATCAAAGTATACCTAGTACCACATATTTTTCTAAATTCAAAGTCCAATAATTTTTCAAGAGCAGCCACCTCACTAAATGGTGGGGGAATAAAGGTGCTTTTCCTTTTAAGTATCATATTACCTGACACTTCATCATTCTTTTGTATATGCTTGTTACCATTAAAGTACATCTCCAAATTTAACTTCCTTGTAAACAGTTTCAAATTAATTAACAGTTGAGCTAAATCCAATTTAAAACTTGGCACAAAACTAATACCCTTAGTAAATAAATCAAAATATACATCACAAATTTCCTTGTCTGTGTAGTTATAAATAAAAAAAACACACTTCTGCAAAATTTGACAAGTCAAACCTAATTCTGTAACAGAAGATTCCATATTGACAGTTGTTTGATTAAAAACATCAGAAATAACATTGTTTGACTCACCTAACATAGTAACCTGTTCACATTGCATATTAGAATCATGTAAATCCAAACTTATAACTTCAGCCACAGTATTTGAACCTAAAACATCAATAACATATTCATTTACATTTTCATTTTCGTTTTCTTCTGCATTTTCACATCCAACCACAGTCCCCTTGACTCCCCCCCCCCAACCTCAAGACCCACTTTGTTCAAAAAAACAGTTGGTTCAAGAACAACAATGTCCACAGTCCGATCAAGTCCAGAGTCAAACACATAACAAGAAGAAGTATGTGTCACATTCAATAAACCCTCCTGTGTTCTTCTCTCCCCCCTTCCCAGTGTTGCTTGTCCATGAACACAGTCTTTTTTGCCCTGTTCATTAACCTCTCGGACCTTCGCGGTCCCGTGGGTGGGTCCAAAAAATCAACCCCTTCAAATACTTGATCATACATATCACTATTAACACCCTCAGGTGCTTCATTTTCCTGGACCAGGTTGAAATGGTTATCATGTAAATGAGTACCTTTTTCATTAAAATTAGAATTTAAATATTCTCTAAACCTATTACCAGGTGGATAAGCAGTGTTACGCTGATAATCAGCAGTATCTCTTGCAAGTTTTTTGAATTTAAGCGCCATGTTCTTATCCACAAAGTTTTTTAAATTCCTAACTGTTTTACAAAATGGAACTTCATACTGAAAAAATAATAAATCAGTGGTGATACTGTTGTGAAGCTTTAAAATATCTTCACGAAGTGATGTTAACTTGATAACATTGTTCCTAACAATAATGTTAACCATGTCCAAACCAGTCTTATCGTACAAAGTAATTAGTTCCTTATAGGCCACAGAATCAACTTCAATGCCCATAGGAAGCTTCCATATTCGAAGCCCCTTCGGCACCTGATTGAGCTCCCTTGAACGACAAAGAAACAGATTATCGAGCTGTAACGCTCTGTATTTAGTGCAGAGCCTTTCATACCTGTTAATCTGCTCCCTGAGTGTTAACGAAACTACAGGCTCCAACCTCGAAACCACAGCTCGGTCAACAAATTCTGGCTCATTAAACCATAATTGTAAGTCGTGGTCCCTTGCTTCACCGCTCGGTCTACCTAGAGGAACACGCAACTCCGGAACTGCCCCTACGCTCCCATTCGAATCAGCTGACGCTCTCACTCCAACGTTCGAAACCACTTCAGAAAACGTAACCGGAACAGCAGGTTTCTGCCCTGGCGGCAAATTAGAAATAGAAGCAACCGGAGAGTGCATAGTAAATAATTCCACCTGGGAATCTGTAGGGCTAGACGCCACTACCACTTTGTCCTTCTCATACAGTTTGAGCAATTTATTCACCGCTATAGATAACTCCTTCAAGACACCCTCCATACTGCATGGCATAGTTTGCCAATAACCAAAAGCAGAGTCAACTTGACGAAACACCAAACAGCCACAACTCCCAAACCAGGGTAAAGAACAAGAAATAGTGAAACCACGACAACTGCTTCGAGAAACCAGCAACCACACCAAGCCTTGGAAGTATATCTTTTAATATACACCGACTAAGCGCTTTCACCAAATAATTGGCTTCTTCAGAGTCAGTGTTACAAAAAAGCACAACCCTTTTATACAATAAACCTACTGACATCACAAACTCATTCAATTAAACAATAATTATCCCCCCATTTTTTAACCAAAAACACACCAATTCATTTTAACAATAAACTTTTCTCATTTTGATTTTCAAATTAATTTAAATAACATTTAAAATATCACATATAACATTCACATCTAAAACATTACATTTTAAGCACTAGTGTGCCTGTTATTTTGGAAATATTGGTATTTTGGAAAGGGAGGCAAGGAATAGAAAATCTAAGATGACAAAATGTGGCTGTTGTAGATGTTGCAGGTATATAGCAGAGGGAACATATGTGTGTGTAAAAGGGTGGGGGCATACTTTACCTTGCCCGGGTGTTTGCAATTGTAACACCAAGAATTTGGTATATGTGGCCTCATGCATAACCTGTGATGCATTTTATATTGGTATGACTACCCGTAAACTTCGTGAAAGGATTATTGAGCATGTTAGAGCAGTTAAGAACAAGGACCCACACAATGCATTATACCTTCATAGTGCTAGTTGCAAGGGGTTTAAAAAGTTTGTATTTTTTATTATAGACAGGGTGTTTACTGAGCAGGGAGGTGATGTTAGCAATAGAGTAGCCTTGTTGGAAACAATGTGGCAGTTGAGATTAAATGCCACAAGGCATCCGGGCATTAATGATTACATTTCTATAAAACCAGTTTTGAAATATAGGGCCAGTATTATATAATTAGTTAATGTTTGTTCAATGTCCAAGTAAACAAACAGGCACACTAGTGCTTAAAATGTAATGTTTTAGATGTGAATGTTATATGTAATATTTTAAATGTTATTTTAAATTAATTTGAAAATCAAAATGAGAAAAGTTTATTGTTAAAATGAATTGGTGTGTTTTTGGTTAAAAAATGGGGGGATAATTATTGTTTAATTGAATGAGTTTGTGATGACAGTAGGTTTATTGTATAAAAGGGTTGTGCTTTTTTGTAACACTGACTCTGAAGAAGCCAATTATTTGGTGAAAGCGCTTAGTTGGTGTATATTAAAAGATATACTTCCAAGGCTTGGTGTGGTTGCTGGTTTCTCGAAGCAGTTGTCGTGGTTTCACTATTTCTTGTTCTTTACCCTGGTTTGGGAGTTGTGGCTGTTTGAGGCTACAACGCTACCGCAGCACCACCACCGTGGGTACCCACCACTGTATAGCACTGAAAACCCTAAATTGGTTCAAACTGTATATCAATTAACATATACACAACTGTTTACCACCCAATAAATTATCCAGCATCCATCTGCCTGTCCAGCACTAATAAACATTCTACACAACTATGTTCCCAGTCAGTCATTGTGATCCAATGACCAAAAACTCCTGTCTGTCTACAAACACAGTAAATCAGCTGGGCATTGTCTGTACTCATACAAGGTTGCTAAGGCCTGGAACCCCTTACCTGTATCCATCAGGTCTATACCCTCCCACCCATCTTTCAAAGCCACTCTGAAGGATTTCCTAGCTAATATCTGTCTATGTTTTTGCTCAAACCCAGGATGAAATATATCCCTAAGTATGAACAAGGGTTGGGAGGGTGGCTTAATGGCTAAGGTGTTTGCCTTACAAACACAAGGTGCAGGGTTTGAGTCTCACAAGGGATAATTGGCTAGGCTTAAAATGGCTCGCAAGGGCAGTTAGCTTAGTACTAACCTAAGTACCATTTCATTCCTTATGCCTCCTTACTCTCCCCTTTTTCACTTACTTCTTTACTGGTTCTAATTCTCTTTCCAAACTTTCTCACTAGATATACTATAAGCCTATTTTCCCTCACTTCATATTGCAATCCCTGCTTGTATTAGACTAACTTACCTTTAATTTCTCTACAAACTGTCTACAATTTCTCTAAATATTAACTGACTGTCATATACCTTGTATCGATTCTTAACCAATGTTTTATATTGTGTCTAGTTTTTCATAATTATTTAAAATGAAGATGTTTTTGTTTTATTTTTTTGAAGATTGTAAAATTAGATTATAAAATTATTATCCCTAAAATGTTTTGTAAAAATGTGGAGCTTTTTCCCCGGGCTTCCACTGAAAATGGGCTTCTATCCTGTTGAACTTTTTGGGTAATCAAATGACAATAAATAAATGAATATAATAAATGTTTCTCTGCCATTAATCTGACTTCCAGAGGAAACAAAATGTGAGCAGTTCAGGATCTAGCCCACAAGTAGAACCATCCAGTAGTTACTATCCCATATGCAAACAGGTCTGGGAGACTAAAACCTCACGTGCTTTTAGGGGTTGTCTTGTCAACTTACTCATGGTAGCTTAGCATTCTATCAAAAATTAACAATGGCTGCCTGGCATTTCTTGGTAAACCTGGAGAATAGCACATATGTTGAAATATGCATCGGACTTTGGGGGGGGGGGGTGTATACATCTTGACTGCTTGTATTGTGCTAACAAAAAAGAGCTTCAGGTGGTTTGAGTTGTGATATTTTAAACTTAATGGATTCCAGTACTATTTTACTGTTCATCTACACTATCAGTAATGTGGTCAAGTGTATTCCCCTTTACTAGAAATTCTGAGATGTCATGTAACCTCTGAGGTCTTGCTAAGTAGAAACAAAATTGTTTTTGAGATATATTAACCTACAGGCTGACACAGATGGTAATTCCAGTAATAAAGAAAGAACTGATGGGACTTGATTTACAGGGTTACTTAGCCAAACAATGCAGTTATTTACAAACCAGAAAGTTAATGGTACTTTTCATGCTACTACAGCAATGTGATATGATCCATATTTGTGCTGTAGACATGTAGGCTACTTTAATAAATAATTGTAGGGATAGTGGGCTGCCTTGCCAGGTATCCTTTTCTAAAGAGATATACTTTGACAATATGTTATTAGATGAAATTTGAACCAAGTAAACTAATTCTCAACATTTTGTAAAAGTGTGGGGAAATCCCTAATTTGGATATAGGTACCATTGCAAATTTCCAATTTAATGAATCAGATGCTTCGCTGAAGCTGATCTGCAGGACCCCAGCTGGTAGGTTGTATTTAAAAAAGCCTGTTTGTATATCTAACTGTAATCTAATTAAATGTGGGATACCAGCTCACTACTTAAGAAACCCATATGATTAGCCCATATTATGTTAGGTCACTGTTTGGGATCTCTTAGCTAACATTTTTACATAAATCTTTAGCTCCTTTGGGAACAGAGATATTGGTCTGTAATTAGTAGAATCTGTGTGGTCTTTATGAGGCTTTGGGATCATCTACACTTTGACTAGGTAGTGGCCTGGTAAAAAGGAATGTTTAGTCATGTCTCCTAAATATATATTTTTTGGGGGGGATAGCTTTCATATATCCAGTATTTATAAAAGTCTGCTAACAGGTCATCTTGGCTGGAGGCCTTACAATATGGTAGTGTGTCAATAGCTCTTATTTCAGAATCTGGCCACAGTCTAATTTCCTCTTCCATATCTTTGGCTTGCAGGCCCTGTGGGTTTATCTCCCCTAGCCGAGTCATGTAAGAGAGATCTATGTTTCCCTGTTCCATTTGAGAACATTTATAATATTCTTCATTTATGATATTGCTGATGCTGTCCAGGTCTGCACATACAATCCCTTGTTCATTTTTATGTGCATTGACTGCCGTTTCCTATTAGCCTTTCTTACATTTGTGTACATTTTGTGAAATAATCCCTTTTGACCAATAGAATAGGCGGTATCTCATCCAATGGCTTGACATTCACATCATCTCTATTCATTAATATTTTGCCTTGAGATTTTGGATCTCTCTGCCAATAAAGAATCCTTACATTTTCTATCCTTGCACCTTTGCTGTTAATTAACTGTAACTCTGTTTTCTTCTTTTCATTTAAATGATCTGCTGTTAAATCCCTAATAAATGTGGTAATCCACTTTTTGACATGGGATGTTAAATTTGTACTCTTTTAACCCTCATGCCTTCTTTCTCCTCTCCTTTGAACCCAAATATTTAGTCAACCAATTGGAAAAGGAAGATTTGAACTTCTAATTTCTTAGTAACAGGGGGTCAAATCTCATTAGTTTAATCAAAGGGGAGGTGGAGTTTTGTTTGAGTGAAATATATCATAGCATGGTCACATTTGTGTAGGAATCTGCGATTAATTAGCCACACATAAAGTCTCCTTGCTATCCTCCCCTTCAGTAGTGTTTACATATGTGTAATCATTCATCTTGATGTAAAGAGTTCTCTAAACTTCAGTAGCTAGAGGGAGGAGGGGGAGCTGGATCTTGGTTTTTTTTTTTTGCTATTCATTTGAAGAACTGAAGGGGTGGGGAACTGGTTTGATGTACTGGCACAGGGTGCTGTTGGATGCTTCTGGTTTTGTATGCTTAAGTTGCACTTTTAAATAGTATGACACACAGTTTTACCTTACTCTCAAAGGCAGAAGTTGTACACACATGAAAATCTAACAGTTGAAAGGAAGTTGTAACATCTTGCAAGATCAACTTTTATTAAAAACATGTTTACTGTTACAGATGGCTGCAGTACGTATAGTTCTTGGCAATGTGTGCTTTGATAATTTGTTTATTAATAAATGTAAGCATATATGGGGATTGTGTAGAAATGTATATAGAAATAATAGACTTGTTATCTCGCATTAAACTATGTGCTGGTCATTCACTTGATACTTTAACCAGAAACCCCTCCCCCAAACTCCACTATGGCTAGGCTGTAGTGCCTGAGTTTAGCCATCCTGTACGTGAAGTTAATATTCTGGAATAAATTACTGTCTTATGCAATTTTAATAATAATAAATATTTTCTAGCTATTACAAACAAAATGTTTTATTTATAAAAACTGTCTGCATGTATTGCAAGTAATAACTAAAGGTAATAACTACTGTACATGAAATTATGTAGCAATGCAAATGCATTTTTTGTATGTAAATACATACATTTATATCCATGAAAAATAGTTAGTATATGTAGAATAGTGTGTGTGTGTGTGTGTGTGTGTGTGTGTGTGTGTGTGTGTGTGTGTGTGTGTGTGTGTGTGTGTGTGTGTGTATCTTTGTTATACCTTTAAGAAGCATTTCAAGGTCAGCATGTGCAAATAAATAGCAAGCACATGCTAGCTTCAGTGCCATTTGGGGAGTGCAGCCAGGGCGTGAGCATGTATAAGTGTAATAGCTAGTTTGTTTATAAGTTAATCTAAGTTAAAGTTATTTAGCCTTAATCCTGATGCATTTGTACATACTAAAACGGTTTGAACAGAACCCACAAATGCTTGTCTATTTTATCCTGGCTGAACAGGTGACATGGTGTCAGAACAGGGATTCCAGAGACTGCTTTTCAGAGCTACGAGGTGCAGAATTAACAGTGAAGGTAAACTAAGTGAACTGAGCATAAAAAAGGGACAGAAATGATCTAAAGGTAATGAATTATTGCACGATCGATTTATTTTATAAAAAAGATAAAACAGAGCATTACAAGGGCACAAACTGCATTATTAAACTAGTGAGAGGCACAAAAGGTTTGTTAATTAAACAAAATGTTTAAAATTAAGATATGTGATAAAAGATATGTGATTATCAGAAAAGCAAATAAGGGGTTTGGAATTACCTCGGAATTGCAAAACAAGCATGTTTAATGTCAAAAATTCATGTTTCGAGCAAAACAAGCACAAGAAAAGTATAATGGGCATGGAAAATGATTAAATGAGCAAAACAAATATAATGAGGGCAAAAAGGGTACATTAAGCATAAATAAAACAAAGTGACTGCATGTTTTGTGGCAAAGTACTGAGTTTTGGCATAACTACTATTTTGTATTATATTCAGGGCATAACTAGTTATTCAAAGCAACTCAAAGTGTGTAACTTGTATTCAGGGCACAACTAGAGTTATTCAAAATAACTCAAAGGGTGTAAAAGTGCTTACAATGTGTGCTTATTACTGCGCATTTATTCTGAAGCGTTTATTTGTGTGCAAAGTGCAACTATTTCATAAAGTGCAGTCAGAATACATCCATTTTGAAAAGTTTCTTTTGCTGGGTGTGTCTATTCGCAAAGTGCCACCATTACAGAGTGTTTTTTGCACTGTAAAGAGCTATTTAGCAAAGTCAGCCATTTTGGAAAAGTTTCAGTGTGCTGTGTACTGTTTATTTACAAAGTGCAATTACTTTGAAATGTTTCTTTTTCTGATCTTCTTCTGTCCAATGTATTTGCACAGTGCAGTTATCTCAAAATGTTTATTACACTGATAAGAGGTGATTTCTTGCAGTACAATAATTTCAAGAGTACTACTGTACCCAAGAGATTTATTTGTCAAAGTTCAGTTATTCAGAGGTTTGTTGTGCTATTGGGCATAGTTACAAATAATGACATAAATTTATGGCATATATATGTGCTTGTATGTTCATGTATACTTGCAAAAGCCTTCATTTGGTCAGCAGTGCCACACGTGTAAAAACTGGAACCATTTTAAAAAGTTGTACAAATCATGTAAACCTCACACCGTTATAAAGAAGGGTCACTCAAAAAAGCAAGTTGATCATATAGACTGCTGCAATTCTACTTTCTACGTAGAAGGTGTATCAGTAATTGGTGAAAAGGTTGATGCAGTAGATTTGTTGGCAAAGAATGAAGTGTTTTGTACTGTCCAGATCAATGGTAAATCCACAGAGCTCAAGGTAGACACTCGTTCAAAGTGTAATATTATGTCAGCAGACACATTTGCTAAGGTGAGAACTGGTGAACAACTCAGTATGGCCAGTAGTGCAAAACTTGTTGCTTATGGAGGTGAAGAAATTCAAACCAAAGTCTCAGTAGTGCTTTCATGTTATGTGGCTAGGAAGTGTTACAGATTGTTATTTCTATGTAGTCTGAAGACCTATGCAGTCATTATTTGGTCTCGGGGACATTTTGCTTTCCTTTACCAAAGAGGTTCATCATATAAGCACATATCCTAGTTCCAGTTTTACTGAAGTTATTTTCTCAGAGTATGCTAATGCTTTTGATGACAAGTTGGGCAAACTTCCAGTTGTGTATTCTATGGAGTTAGTCCCAGAGGTCAGTCCAGTGATCAGACCAGCAAGAAAAGTTCCTTTAGCTATGCTGAATAAAGTTAAAGCTCAAGTTGGATAAAATGCTGCAGCAAGGTGTAATTTGTCCACTCACAGAACCAACTGAATAGGTGTTATCCATGGTAGCAGCCCACAAAAAAGGCTCAGACGAAATCAGAATATATATTGGCCCAAGAGATTTGATTAAAGCATTAAAGAGACAGCATTGTCCAATGTGTACAGTCAAGGAAGTCACAGCCCTAATACCAAATGCCACTGTTTTTTCTGTCTTTGATGCAAAAAGTTCATTTTGGCAAGTGATGCTCGATCACAAATCTTCATTACAAACTACTTTCAGTACCCCATTTGGAAGATATAGATTCCTCGGGATGCCATTTAGAATAAATTCTGCAAGTGCAGTCTTTCAGCGTGCAATGGGGCAATTTATGTCAGGTTATCCTTGTGCCATAATAGTAGATGATTTATTGGTTGGAGGCAATGGTGAAGCAGAGCATGACAGAAACCTTAAGAAAGTTCTAGACAGAGCACGTGAAGTGAACTTAAAGCTCAATCATCTGAAGTACAAATTCAGACTACCAGAAGTTACTTATGTAGGTCATTTATTTATTAGCACTGGCTTGTAACCAGACCTATCCAAGCATGCAGCCATTCTTCAGATGCCAGCACCAGATAATGTTCTGGCTCTACGACATTTTCTTGGTATGGTTAACTATTTAGGCAAGTTTATAGCAGACTTCAGTAAGTTGACAGCAGCTTTGAGAGAGCTGACGTGCATAAATGTTACATGGTCTTGGTTGGAAGAGCACCAGAAGGCATTTGGCGACCTTAAGCAGAAAATTGCCACCCCATCTACATTAAGATACTATGATGTCAATAAACCAGTAACTCTTTCCTCTGATGCTTCAACATTTGGTCTTGGCACAGTTGTTCTTCAAGAAGGCAGATCAGTAGCCTATGCCTTTAGAACTCTTAACCAAGCTAAAATGCAATATGCTCAAATTGAGAAAGAACTTTTGGCAATTGTATTTGCATGTTCAAAGTTTCATGATTATATTTGTGGTCGAGCTGTTCAGACTGAAACTGATAGTCACTATTTTAAAGAGGCCTATGCATTCAGCTCCAGTGAGATTACAAAGAATGATGCTCAAATTGCAAAAGTACAACTTCAAAATGGTCTATACAAAAGGCAAACTACTTTATCTGGCTGATTCCTTATCCTGATCACCCTGAAATGCAATGGAACAGCTTTATGCAGAGAATTTTGACTTTGATGTCATGGATGTGCATAATTTTTCTACCTCGAGACTTGATGAGCTGAGAGATTATACAAAGACTGATCCAGTTTTGCAAAAGCTCAACCACTACATTAATGTTGGATGGCCGTCAAAGCAATCTAGAGTACAACCTGAAGTGCAAACTTATTTTTCTTAGAGATATGAGATGTTGATGGAAGATGGCATTATTTTCAAAGGTCCTGAAATTTGTTGTTTCTGCTTCCTTGCAACATGAATATATCCAGATTTTGCATCGTGGTGACCTAGGTTCCAAATCTAACAAAAGAAGGGTGAAAAGACTAGTATTTTGGCTTTCTCTAGTAAAAGACATTAATAAAGTACTTTCTTCTTGTTCAATATACAATAGTACTAAACTGCATTTGCAAAAAGAACCACTTCAGCTAAATCAAGTTCCTGAACTACCTTGGTAAACAGTAGCCACTGATATATTTGAGTGGAACAATCAGCATTACTTAGTGTTGGTAGACTCTTATTCAAACTAGTCTGAGATTGATTTACTACCTAGTCTAACATTTACTGCTGTTATCACTAAGTTGAAACATTATTTCTCAGTGCATGGTAGTCCACACAAACTTATTTCAGACAATAGTACCCAATTTACCAGTCAGTTGTTTTAGAAATATGCAAAAGAATAGGACTTTGTACACATTACCACTAGTCCAGAATACCCACAGTCAAATGGATTAGCTAAACGTTCAGTACAGAGTGCAAAGCAGTTACTGGAGAAGTCAAAGCATGATAATACCGATGCCTTTTTGAGTTTACTCAATCTCATGAACATACCTCATGACAAAATACTTGGCTCACTTGCTCAGAGACTTCTATCTAGGCAAACCAGAACAACATTGCCTATCAGTTCCAGTTTGTTGAGGCCTAACTCGAAGAACAACAGAACAATTAGAGCCCAACTATTCAGTAAGTGTTCTTTCCAGAAGTCCAGTTATGATAAATTGAGCAGATTCCTTCGTCCATTGAAAGAAGGAGAGACAGTGAGCATACAAATGGTGAAATGTTTCGACCAAATTGGTCAAGTAACAGGTATGTGTGCCGAGCTGAGATCCTGTTTCATAGACTCTGAGGGTGTGGAGTACAGGAGAAATAGCAGTCATCTTCTTCCTGTATCAGAATCAATATTGCAGCATTATTCCTGTGATACAGACTCTAAGATCTCAGAGCAATCCAGAGAATATTCCTGTTGTCGAATGTGTCTTACCTTCTACTTCCATTCCTGATGATGCTCCCGATGTCCCCAAAGTTGAACATTCAGCAGAGACAGTCCCAGTTGCTAGACCTAATTCTAATTTCTGTATCACATGATTTGGTTGTATTTCCAGACCTAGTGTAAAATGCACAGCAACCGGGACATAATTGTCAGTATGTATTTAGTTCTGTATAACTGCATGACAAAGAATTATTTGTATCGATTGCATGTCAATTAATGTCGTCAATATTGCATGACTCGTTTCTCAAAGAGGGAGGATGTAGAATAGTGTGTATGTGTGTGTTGTACCTTTAAGAAGCATTTCAAGGTTAACATGTGTATATGAATAGCAAGCACATGCTAGCTTCAATGCCATTTTGAGAGTACGGCCAGAGAGTGAGCATGTATAAGTGTAATAGCTAGTTTGTTTATACGTTTATCTAAGTTAAAGTTATTAAGCCTCAATCCTGATCCATTTGTACATAATAAAGCTGCTTGAACAGAAATCATGAAGGCTCGTCTATTTTATTCTGACTGGACAAGTGACAGTATAGTCATGCAGATGTACATCTGCATTGTACAGACATATATATGCACACTTACATATGTTTCTTTACTCATACTTATATATTTGTACACAAAAATAAGTATTTGTCACATAAACATACCATATTTGTATAAATATGCAGTTCTATATACAGATATGTTAATGCTTTTGCATGCATTATAATTGCATATAGTTGCATATTTGCAGTTACACATACATTTATTCTCGCATATACCTTCAGTTGTGCAACATTTATGTATATTTTATTAAACACATGACTGATACAAATGTAAAAAAAAAATCAAAGTACTTACTATAGAACTCTGGCCTTCTCACTGTTACCTGATCTATTGGCCCACTCAGGCAGCTTATCAAGCCTATGGTTTTGTAGGTCATCATAACTGTGCTGGCACTTAGGACCCTGTCAAGTATGGCAGGTCCTGACCCATCTCCTGTCATATGTCAGTTTTTTTCTGGTCTGAATCATGAACGCAGGATTTGATCTTATTAAGGTGTGAATCTCTAAGAAGATATAGCTTAATCTTCTTGTCAGACCATCTTGGAGCTTGGCCTTGTGCCCTCATAGATGCGGCCATCATTTGAAGTACCATACCAGAATGAGAAATGTAACATCAGGGCTGTGTTGTGCAGGTGTAGAACCACACCCTCTGGGTGTGATATAACCTAATAAATAAATAAAATAAATACATTTCCCTATAGGAAAATTTGGAATAGATATTAATGGTAAGTTTGGTTTAACCAAATTTCTTTTTCACTGCCTTTTTAAAGGAATACATTCACATTTACTTTCAATGTAAATAAAATTCAGCCATGAAATCTCTGCTTTTTAATTTGCTTACATCTATTTCTGCTTATATGATTAAGTTTAGTTGTTTTTATTTGAGTAGGAAACCTGGTGGGGATGCATGAATCTTTTGTTTATTTATGCCCTTTTTAGTATTGCGTGATTGTAAATCATTTCCATTTGCTTGATTTTTTTGCTTTAATACACACAGATAATGGTACTGTATGTTAAATATGCTAAATATTGAGTGATTTGAGGTAATGAGGTGAATGACAGTATGCAGGATGGCCATTGATTACACATCATGAACATGCAGACTTGATGAGATCTGATTCTGTTTTCTTTTTTTGAGAATGACTAGGGTTATTCACACATTCCTGAAGACAATTGTAGTGTTGTGTTGGGACTGTTGCGGACCCCAATGCTGCTGCAAGCGCATACTCAAGTACATACACAAGGTGTGCTTACATGGATTAATGACCTACATGCCCACATATTACTGTGATTAATAGAGATAAGCATCAGTAAGCTTAATTTACATAAGACAGGCGTAAATGACCTTGAACTTAAGTGAATACATTTACAATCTCCATATTAACCTCTGATCACTTGAGATAGGCAGGGAATGTTTTAGAAAATCTCAGAATTATTCAGGTAAGAAAACAATAATAAAAGCAAAAGAAATTAGTTGAAAACAATTGAAAATGGTTTTAGATAGTATTTACTGAGAATAATGTGTACTTTAGAGATCTGACAGTGAGATGCAAGTGATCAGGACATGAGTGACTGTTATAAGTGAGAGTTCATGATAGCATCAGGAAAATGGTATGGAGAATAATTACAGTGTGAAAGAAATTTTTGAAGTTATTTCTGGAGAACTTTACTAATTAAGACACACCGGATATAAATACATACTTATAAGTGATTTAAGTCTGATATTCTACATTTTCTCCAGTGTATTTATGCGTCAGGATACACGCTGGTTTTCTTGGGGATTCTGTCAGTTATAAATGAAAAATGGCAGTATAAATACAGAAAAGTGGTGAGGGAATGCTAGCAGTCTGTTAACAATGGCATAACATGACAGTGTAATGTTAAGTGATTGCAATACTTATGGATTTGTTGATGCTGTACAGATTACTACTAACTGGCTGAATTTGTACTTGCAGTATATGTAAATGAATATGGATGTCATGTCACTATACATACCTGTGATCTCAGGTCTTTGATTTATTTGTAATGAAAAGGCATGCTTTCATTGCTGTGGCTTTTTTGGTTGATGTACAGATCAAATGTTTCAGTACATGACTTTGGCATGTTGTTTTCGGTAAACAAATGATCCAGCAGTAGAGATAGAAAAGGCAACTTTAGCCATGAGGAGAACAGCATCCTCATGGCAGCCATTAGGACTTATGGCAAACACCTTTTTGGAAATGTGGGACCCAAATAAGCTGAGCGGGCAAAGGCATGGAACCATGTAGTTATGGATATAAATGCTGTTGATAGAAGGAACCACACATTAACACATTGCAAAAAGAGGTCCAAAGATATGGTCAGACTTGCAAGATACAAGGTAGGGCAGAATGTAATTGCCCATAGATGTAATGGGGTGTGTGTGTGTGTGCGTGTGTGTGTGTGTGTGTGTGTGTGTGTGTGTGTGTGTGTGTGTGTGTGTGTGTGTGTGTGTGTGTGTGTGTGTGAGTGTCCAAAAATCATTCCTATAACTCCTGATGAGGAATATGTCCTCTCCATTTGTAGTGATGAATATGAGAATGATGACCATGGCACTAGAATAATTAGAGGTGATATGAACAATGGCTGCTACCCACATCTGCAGTATCAACAGACATCTTCTCAGGAAGGTTGGTTTCAAAACAGTAAGATGTACATATAAACACAATAGAAGGATAAAATGCAATGATTAAATGTAACACATGACAATTACTATGAACTGATGAACCCTTCACTTTTGCACAAAATGATATTTATGAAAGCAAAGTGTATGGCAAGTGTCCACCACAGTATAATACACAGCATACAGTAGTGTATCTCACCATCTCATAGTAATATATTTCAGTCGATTCTGTACAAATTCATCAGCAGAAACAAACATTTCCACTAATACAATAAATTTATATCAGTACCAGAATACCTAATGATGATGATGATGGTGGTGATAGCATAGTCACACTTATGAGACAGCCTGGGAAAAGTGTTAAGTGTAACAGCACAATCTCACAGCCCACAACATGTTAATAACTCTGGAGGAAGTGACACTGGATCTCAAAGTCAAGCACATGATGATATTAGAATACAGGCTATACAGGGAGAAAACACATGCACCTCTGCTCAAGTATCTCCAAACCCACAAGAACACCTTATAGATAATGGCAGAAATTCACATGCAGCATTGTCCACAGTGATACATTTACATTGGGGTGCCAGGTGCAGGCATTTATCATAGTTTCCCCATGAAACAAGCAAAGCATTAGTTGCCCAACAAAAACTGTACTGTGGCTTTGTTAAGGCTCAGTGCAGTGCCACAGAGGATTGGCAACATTGCAAGGAAATGTCAGAGAGTAAGGATGATACCATGATCACACTGGTCTGTACTATGGTTGCACACCAAGCATCCATGGCCCCCTCCATTCATACACTGGTGAGGACTTACTAGACTCAAATAGGAGTCAGTGTTGGAAAAAGAAGAGGACGAGGTACTGTCGTAACATGTGGGGGTTTATCACTTTGTACTGCAGGTGCTTTGCAAGATGATGGTGCTAATACTGGGGAGAACTAACACAACATAATTCTTGCAGGGCAAGTCAGTGAGGTTCTTCATGTTTCACTGTTGCAGTCATTACATTTAGGTTATCTGCCTGCAGGTAGCCCTCAGCCGGCCTGAATATCAAAGTCTTGGGTTCTGCGTCGGATGCTGTCTCATCTTCCATGAAGTCAGTTAGTCAGGGGTATAAAGCATGCAGCCGATGCCATTACATCAGTCTTTCTTGCCGCGCGGTGCCCGATGCAGAAGCAGTTCACAAGTGCTGGTTGGCCAACTTTTGAAATTTTTGTTTTCGAGTTTCAGAACAGAAGTCTTCAAAAAAAACTAAGTACCCTGTTGGGGATCCTGTTTCTTGCTCTAAACCAATGTCAGTAAAAGTTAACAATTGTATTACCTGTGGAAAGCAAATACCTCATAATGATTTTAATTTGTACTGCATTCCTTGCTTAGGCCCAGACCACAACATCCCTCGCTGTCGGTTTTGTGCCTTATTCAATCCTCAAACTATTCATCGTCAGCCCATTTTTGCAGCAAACTATTTCGGTACTTGGTTTAATTATCCAGAAATGGCTTCGGAAAGCCATCCGACTACCGACATTCCGAAAAAACATAAAGATAAAGACAGAGACAGACTGCATTGGTCCAACGCTGCCGACGCTTCTGTTAAGCTAGTCGCCAGTTCACCGGTACTCAGTGAGGCACTTTTGCAGCCCCTGATACCTGCTACTTCAGATTCACAGGCCTCTACTGAGACCCATTCGGAGTCCGGTATGCCGCGAGATGCCTCTTTGACTATGGAACCTGCGGATGTCTCTACCTTGGATGGGTCCGGAGCCACTGTGCAGGCACCGGCTTCTGAGGATGTATTCAGGCCTATAGACTTGCATTTCAAACCGACGCCATCCTCTTCTTCAAGGCCTAAAACTCGACCCACGCCTAGAAAACCGACGTCCAAACCGCATGGTCAGGCCCATATAAGAATGGCTGAAGACCTTATTACTTTAATTAGGGGAAGCCAGCCTTCTCCCTCTAAGAGACCTAGAATTGATTTTCCTTCTGATTCTTCTGATCAGGATTCTGAAATTTCTGTTTCTTCTAATTACCAGGATTTGCTCTTATCTACCTATGAGGATTCTAATGCAGAGGACTCCATTCCCTCTGCTTCTCCCCCCAGAAGATTTTTCTTTTGGTGAAACCTTATTTATTTATTTATTTATATATATTTGTTGACTGTGAGTGTCTGACTGGATGTAGGTCCATTTTCAGTGGAGGCCTGAGGAGAAAAGCTTCACAGTTAAAATAAACAGACAGTAGTTACATTGGATTACATAGTGATTCACAATTTACAGAGCAATTACTTACAACATATTTACAGATGAAGAACATAGTACATCAGTAGACAACTAGAATCTTTATCTGTGAAGTACATGACAGACATTAACAAATGTTACAAGAAGAAGTTCCTGCTTTTTAATAAGTACTAGGCTTATGAGCATCCGAGCTTGCTATAATCAAGGTAGTTAGTGGAGTGGAAAGAAAGGAAGTGGTTGGATGGGGTGGGTGATATTAAGAGTGGGAGTTGCAAGGGCATAGCCAGCATGTTTTTAGGTGCGCTTTTAGTAAAGTTTTGAAGTGGGTGCATGATGGTACGGAGGTAATTGTGGGTGGGAGGGAGTTCCATAATTTGGCTATGGTGCAAGAGAATAGTGCTTCACCAGCAGAGTTATTGGCTTTAGTGATCTGCAAGTGATTTTTGTTGCTGGATCTTAGTGGTCTGGTGGTGCGATAGGGTTGAAGTAGATTCTGGAGGGATGGGACATTTAGTGGTTGATTTACTAGTTTGTGGATGAGTGAGAGTTGATACCATTGAAGGAGATGAGGGAGTTCAAGCCAGCCCAGTTCAGCAAGTGAGAGACAGTGGTGACTACGGTAGGATGCCCTTGTGGCGAATTTGGCGATTTTGTTGTAGCAGGTCTCTACCTTGTTTAGATCACATTGCCTTAGGTTGGTATATATTGGACAGGCATAAAGTAGGGTGGAGATAAGGTGGGAATTTCCTATTGAAATCTTTACTGCTTTGGTGAGAAGTTGCTTTTTTCTGTATAGCGCTCCTAGTTTTTTGTGGACTTTTTTATGGTCAAGGATATGTGAATGTCAAATTTTAGTTTATTGTCTATTTCCACTCCTAGCAATTTGGTGTGTTCAGTTGGGTATATAGTGGTGTTGTCTTTTGCTGTGATGTTAAAGTGAGAGTTGTTTTGAATATGTTTGGTGGGTTGGAAGATGAGTAGTTTAGTTTTGTTTGGGTTGAGTATTAATTGGGCATCGGATAACCAAGTTGCAACAGTGGAAAAGGCTTCCTGTGTGACTTTTTGCAGTTTGGGTAGGGACTGGGCTGAGCAGATGATGGCTGAGTCATCTGCGTATTGTATGAGTGTGCCATGTTTGGTGGCAGAGGCTAGATTATTGGTGAAAACAGAGAAGAGCAGGGGTCGAAGGATGGATCCTTGGGGAACCCCTATGGAGAGAGGTAGTTGGGGAGATATGTCATTCTGCCATACAACGGATTGTTGGCAGTCAGACAGGTAACTCTGAAACCAGTTGGTGACTGATTGTGAGAAGGATAGGTTATTGAGGACAGAGATAAGTTGTTTGTGTGGGACCATGTCAAATGCTTTAGATAGGCCTAGGAAAGTAGCAGAGGAGAGATAGCCATTGTTTTTATGCTGAAGAATAGTGTTAGTAAGGAGAGTAAGGCAGTGGTGGTGCTATGGTTTGGTCGGAAACCATGCTGAGTATTGGGAGGGAGGTTGTTAGGAGGTAGTCTGAGACCTGAGAGTGTATGCATCTCTCTAGTATTTTGGAGAGTGGAGAGAGAATAGCTATGGAACCTTGCACACTCTTAGGGAGCATTTCCGCTGGGAAAGCCTGGCCCCAGACACTTTACCTCCAGGAAACCTGACAGGTATTACAGAGTACCTGACTCTCACAAGTTCCTTTTCAGGAATCCTTCTGAGGACCCAGAGACCATTTCCTAAGGACCTAAAGGCATTAAGGCTACTACTGCCAAAAACCCTACCCCCTCTGATAGAGATTCCAGGGCCTTGGACAGATGGGATAAGAAGGTATACACTTCTGCTACTTTGACCATTAGGGCCTTAAACTGACAGTTTCATATGTTAAAGTATCAGCAACATATTATGGGACTACTTAAACAGAAAATGATGTTGATTCCTGACTGTGCTGAAAATAAAGATTTACAGGATTTAATGCATTCTGCTGAACAAGTTGGTAAACATACTTTGCAATGTGGTTTTGACTCTTTAGAAGCATCTTGCAGGGCTGCTGTCACTGGGTCGGTTCTTAGAAGGCATGCTTGGCTAAAGGAGCAAAATTTGCCAGATCATGTTAAAACTAAATTACTGGATGCTCCCTTAAACCAAGATCGCCTGTTTGGCAACAAAGCAGAAGAAGTCCTTAAAAAGATGGAGGAAAAAGCCAAATATATGCAAACTGTTAAAGATTTCCTGCAAATACAGCCTCCCAGATTCAGTAGGCATTGGCCTTCTAAGAATTGGTCCTTTTCTGTCTCTTCCAGGCCTTCTCAGTCCAAACCCAGGAACAGCAGACCACCTAGGCTACAGTCTCAAGGTACTCACAGGCCTAAGCAGTGGGGGGCTTCCACTTCCGAAGCTGGAAGTAGTAAGACAACCCCCCTATCAAAAACTATCACAATGACTTAACCTTAAACCTTCCCAGTCCTGCTCTACTGCATGCTCCCTTAGGGGGAAAGATCGCACTGCATGCAAAAAACTGGGAACTCATTACCCAGGACAAATGGGTTTTAAATATAGTTTTCCAAGGATACAGATTCCACTTCCACACTTTACCAACCAGACCTACCCCAAATCAGTGGGCAGAGGCTCAATAGCAGGTTCTTTCTCTTCTAAGTATCAGGGCTATTCAGCCTGTCCCAGCAGAAGAAAGGGGACAAGGTTTTTACTCAAGACTTTTCCTGGTACCAAGAAAAGACAGCTCCTGGTGTCCCTATCCTGGACCTCTCTATCCTAAACACCTTTTTGGTAATCCCAAAATTCAAAATGCTAACACTTCATCAGCTGCTTCCTATGCTAGGCAAAGATGCCTGGTTGGCAACCTTAGTCTTAAAGGAAGCTTACCTGCACATTCCAATAAGGGAATCTTGCAGGAAATACCTACGCTTCAGAGCAGGCTATATGCAATATCAGTTTTCTGCACTTCCCTTTGGCTTATCTACTATGCCCAGAGTATTATCAAAGTGACTAGCTCCAGTCATTGCATTTTGCAGGCAAAGAAATATTCACATATATCCATACTTCGACGATTGTCTAATTCAGGCAGAAAGCCAGGACATGCTACTAAATCATCTGGCATTTGTAAAGAAACTTATAACCTCGCTGGGGTACATCATAAATGAAAAGAAATCTCATCTAGTACCCTGCCAACAGATTGTATTCCTGGAAGCAAGCTTGAGCACAACTTCCCAGATGGCCTAACTCACGCCAGAGAAACAAGTTTTTTTGACAGCCTACTTCAAACTGCTGGCCACAATGACCCAGCTATCTGCAAGGAAAATCCTGCAAGCCATGGGGTTCACGGCCTCTTGCATTCTACTAATTCCATATGCAAGACTGCATATGAGGAAACTACAGTGGTATCTAAAAAGCCTAGGGTGTCAACATTCACAGGATCTGGAATCAATGATTCCTATCATTCCTTATATAAAGATAGAGTTTCTTTGGTGGGCAGAGGCCTGCTACCACAACAAGGAAGTGGCATTCATTCTACCCCCTGCCGCCCAAACCCTTACAACAGACGCATCAGACTATGCATGGGGGCTCACTTGGCTGGGCAGGGCAAATGGAACCTGAGTCAGATGCACCTGCATATCAATGAAAAAGAAATGTTAGCTGTACATAATTCACTGACAGCCTTTAAGGACCACATTCTTACAGGACAGTTATTGGTAAAGACAGACAACACCACTATGTGGTACATAAACAAGCAGGGGAGAACCCACTCATATCCTCTCTGCAGACTAGCCATGGCTGTGTGGAACACAGCCTTGAGCTACCAAGTGCACCTACAAGCTCAATTCCTGCCAGGCAAGCTAAATTCACTGGCAGACGACCTAAGCAGAAATCTCATGGACCCACACGAGTGGAAACTAGAACCAAAGATATTCAACATTTTGAGAAACAAATGGGGAAGCCCAGAGATAGACCTGTTTGCCTCTTCTCAGAACTACCAATTGGACAAATTCTGCACAAGGACTCCCCACAGCCAAGCTTGGAAAATGGATGCCCTGTCCTTCACCTGGGAAAGCCTCTCAGTTTATGCTTTCCCCCTCTGCCTCTCCTGCCAAAAGTTCTGCTAAAGATCAAACAAGACAAACCAAAGACAATACTGATTGCACTAGACTGGCCATGCCAACACTGGTACCCCCTCTTGTGCAGTATGTCACTGCTGGATCCATGGCACCTGCCTCAGACACCTTCCCTGCTGTCCCAGCAGGAGGGCCAGATTCTGCACCCCCAGCTCCAAACCCTGAACCTTGCAGCCTGGCTAATTCCCTCAGCTCTCCAATAGCATCACTCAGTAAGCAAGTGCTAGATGTCATTCTGGAAGCCAGGAGGTCTAGTACTAGAAAATCCTATGCTGAAAAGTGGAAAAGATACTGTGCCTGGAACCAGACTCAAGAGATGGGCACAAGAGTGCCCAGCTTACCGCATATTCTTCAATACTTAACAGAGATGCTCCACAAGGGCCTTTCCTTCTCATCAATTAAAATTCATGCCTCAGCTATTTCAGCACATTATAATACGGAGCCACCCCTCTTCTCTCACCCCCTGCTGAAACAAATCCTTAGAGGGGCCAAAAATTTAAGACCACCCAGGAGAGCCCTTACTCCAGCCTGGGACCTTAACTTTGTATTGGAAAAACTCACTGTACCTCCTTTTGAGCCAGCTGCAACTGCAGAGTGGAAATTCCTTTCTTGAAAAACTGCTTTCTTTCTAGCCATCACTTCAGCAAGAAGAGTGTCTGAACTTCAGGCCCTCATGGCAGGGGAGCCCTTCATCATCTTCCATGCTGACAGGGTGTCCCTCAGGACCAATCCTTCCTTTATGCCCAAGGTGGTATCCAGTGTGGCCCTTAATCAGTCCATTCATTTGCCTACCTTTTTTCCTAATCCACAGAACAAAGGAGAACGAATACTGCACTCTTTGGACATGCACAGACAACTAAGATTCTATTTTGGACAGGACTATGCCTCTCAGAAAAAACTGAACAGCTGCTAGTTGCCTTTGCTGCAGGGACAGAGGGGAAGGCCATTTCAAAGCAAACCATGTCTAAGTGGATAGGCCATTGCATTATTTTCTGCTATAAGCAACATGAAAAACCTACCCCTCAGGGGATAAGATCACATTCCACCAGGGCTGCATCTGCCTCTACATTCTTTCTTAGAGGTGCCCCTACCAGGGACATCCTAGAAGCTGCTACCTGGAGCTCTGTACATACCTTTACCAAGCATTACCACTTGCCTTTATTTTCTAAATCCAGAGCTGGTTTTGCCACTTCAGTCTTGCAGGGCTTAATAGCTGGTCCTAATGCTCTCTTAACTTCCTCCTCCCTGACTTAGCTTTGGGAATCTACTCAAATGTAATGACTGCAACAGTGAAACATGAAGAACATAGTACAGTTGTGTACACTTACCATAAATGTAGATGTTCAAGTGTATTCACTGTTGCCGTCCTGGTTACCCTCACTCTCCCCTGACTTCTCTTGACTATACCTTTCTTCTTGATTAGTGTATTTCAGCTTTCTGGTGTATTTGCTTTTTGTTGGAGGTTTAACCTTTATATATGTATAATTGCTTCCCATTATGGGGACACCTGACATCTGGGGCAAGAAAAACTGATGCAATGGAGTTGGCTGCATGCTTTATACCCCTGACTACCTGACGTCATGGATGATGAGACAGCATCCGACACAGGACCCAAGACTTTGATATTCAGGCTGGCTGAGGTCTACCTGCAGGCAGATAACCCAAATGTAATGACTGCAACAGTGAGTACAACTGTACTTTCTTCAGCACATAGCACAATGTCTCATTCAAGTTCCCAGTTCAATAGCACATTCTAAATGCACTCTTGATGACAATAGATGTCTAGGGCAGGACTGGGTTGAAACTGCCTTCTTCAGGCCCGCTTGGATTTCTCACTGGTGTCATTAGCCATAAGTCCAGTGAATATCCAGTATCACCTGAAAAAAGTAAAAGAAAGAGGAAAAAGGTGGAGACAAAACAAAAAAAGTGGTTTAGTATTCAGCATTGCATTTTATAAAGAATAAATAAATAATAAGAATAAAAAATATTTTCCACTTACCAACAAGAGGACCACTGGGTATCCTACCATGTAGGAGAAGTGGTAGAGTGAGCTAATATTCCTGCTATCGGAATTGTGTGCATTGATATGATGCTGGGCAGCCACATTGGTGATGAACCCCATGCATCAGAAACTGCTTGGTCCATAGCAGTTACTTCTACCACTGTGGACCATATGGGAACCAGGTTGCCACATGGGTGCAATCTATCACACCGAGTGCCTCAGGGATACGTAATACCTGATAAAAGGCACATCTGGTCTGGGCTCAGTCCTGAGTTGCCACCAGGAAATAGATGTACTGAGCTATACAAACCAAGAGTATATCCAGGAACTGCTGAAGTATCCTCAAGTCAGAAGTCTTTGAGATACCCAGAGTGTCTCCAGTCTGCTTCTGTATGGTCCCCATAACAAGTATAGTGACAGCTATACATGTTTTAGTATTTACAGGGATAGGAAGGACACACATCCCACCATTACCCCTTTGGAGCTCATACATGCTCATTAACACCCTTATAAGGCAAACATCTTACACCAGGAAATAGCTTGGCTAGCAGCAAATGACAGCATCCTCACGTATTACAAAGTAGATAGAAAAGACGATGCTGCTTTTTATAACAAATCTACGGATGGAGCAGAAATATGTCAGTTTATTACTATGAATTGCAAACTGATGGGAGAAGTGCTTATTAGCTTACATAGTTTGCATCATTTCTTATTTGCCTGTTATTATACCTTCATTTAATTACACCTGTTTGCTACCATTATGCATTGGCATAAATAGCCTTTATGAATCTCACCTTTGCTTTGCTTATTTCCGAAGCACACAATTTGCCTTTATCTGTATGTGTAATAACTATGAATACCACCCTAAAACTGAATTAATGTACACAGGTGTTCTACCACTGGCACATTTTTAATACCAATAAGTTTTTCCTATAGAGGATGGGAATTTGAGCCATTTCAAATAGTGTAATGTTTAAACGTCAGTGTTTTTTCACGAAAATTTCAGAAACTGTATTTGTAGACTGGGAGTTGCCTAGTCTTGTTAATGTTTATATTTGTTGGTGCACTGTCTAAGCACTACCCCAATACACAGGATGTCTGGTAAAAATAAAAGGTGTATAGTTAACCAAACTTTTTAGACATTCTTCATCTTTGCAACAATTTGTGCAGACAACTACATTTTGAAATGAGTGAAGTTTCTGGTTCAAGACTATTCTTGCAAAAAGTCTGGACAGTTGTATTAATGGAAACAAATTTATTAAACTTTTAAGTTTAGGGCTTGTTGTAAAATTGCAACTCACAAATCATTAGAGTAACAGAGCAGATGTAAAAATAAACACATATACCAATACATATAAATTCAGAAGTGAGAAGGCTTAGCACTGACATGAATATCCTTGTGTAGTGAACATGGTAAAGGGCACAGGTTTTCTTAAGAACTGAAACAGCAGAAGGGCATGCAACACTGCTGATGTGGTAATTGTAATTTGGAAATGTGTTCCATACCTTGATGAAAATATTGTTTGACGTGACAGAAAAATATAGACTTCAAAAATATTTCTTCATGCATTAGGGAGTTGACTCTCTGATCCGACTCGGCCACATTTTTCAGACTTGGATCCCAGTTTCAACCTCTTCCCTGTACCCACAATGCTCTACACCTTCTCCAGTTTCCTCAGATTTCATTTGCTGCCTATTGGGTACTGATGCAGATTCTCAGTCTTGAGTTTGAGAACTGCCTTTTTTGCTGATAAAGCTAAGTTTAACTTTTCACTTTGTTAATAATTTGATCTGAATTTATTGCTGGTAGATTATCTTCTCTTTCATCCCCTCCCCATTAGATTACTGCAGGAATTAGGGACTGCTGCTTCCTTCCTACCTTAACTGCTACTTTTTTCCCAGGGCTGTTGGCCCTTCTACCTTCTGTTTGCTCTGTTACTGTCTTTTACTTTGTATTAGGTTAAGTAAAAAAAAATTCTAATAGTTAAAGTTTATCTTAAACTTTGTTGTTTTTGGGTTTGCAATGTTCTTACTGTGTGTTTGCTCTGCTAGCTTTGTACTGTATCATAATTGTTAGAGTTATGTCAGATAAACCAGCAGGATTTAAGTGCTGCTCAGACTGTGGGCACAAAATTCCCTAGTCTGATGTGCATAGGAAATGTGTCTATTGTTTAAGACTGGGCCATCTGAGATCGTCTTGTGACATTTGTGAGGGCTTTAATCCTCGAGCCATTGCCGATCTCAGAAGCAAGTTAATATTGAAAGGACTTTTGCCTGCTTCTTCATCCTCTTCACCAGGAGCTCAAACCCCCTCTAAGTGTCATGCTGGGTCTTTGGAGTCCAGGAAACATCCTCACAATACCTCACGGGCTTCCTCTGAGCCTCTATCAAAGTAATCTAAGACCATGGATCAGATTATGTCAGATTCAAGACCTACTTCTGCCCCGTCGGATCCAAAACGCTGTTTGGATCTGACCAGTACCATCACCATAATTAGCTCTCCTAGGCAATCCACTTCTACCTTGGATTCTAAAACATCGGATCTGAGAGTTAGGAGCCAGATGCCTGAGTATTCTAGGAGGTCAGTATCTCCAACTTTGCCCTCTAAGTTATTACAGACTCCCACCAAACATTCAAGGCCTGCAACAGTGGCTTCCTCAAGGTCCTCTAGGAGACTGTTTGATATTGATATGGACAGAATAATGCAGAGGTTCCTCAAAGCTCAGATCCAGATGGAGGTTTTGCCAGCTCCATCACCTCTTGGATCTGTGAGTGTCACCACTAAACTGATTCAGTCTTTTTATCCAGTCAGACCAGTGACCTCTGAGTCGCAAGATCCCAGGTACCCAAGAGAGTCATTGCTGGATCCAGGGAAGCTTCCTTCCTCGACTCTGATGGCTACCCTGACCATCCCTGATCTATCGGATCAGAGTGGGTCTTGGATCCATGATGTCAGCATCAGATCTGCGGGATGGATTTCGCTCTAACTTTCTCATATCCATCCCTTCCTCTTGGTGCTTCGGCCGTCGACAGCTCGGGTCCAATTCTGTGTGGAGGCCATGGATCAGGAGTTGTTCCCATCCTTTCTTCCTCAACTGCCTCAGCTCCATGGGAGATGGGGGGAGTTTCTCCAGGTCCGTCGGCTTTCCAGATTGTAGAAAGGGCTTTCTCTTCTCATAGAGAGCTGACCTCTTTTATCTCTGATCCTCCCCTTCATCCTTTATTGGATCTGAGTGGTGAGCCCGTTATTCCTGTCCAAGGTCAGCCTACCTTGAGAAGCCTCCAGGTCCTTCCCACTGTAGAAGCCCACCTTTTTTCTGATACTTCCCCTGAACACCCCACAGAGGAGGTTCCATGAAAGAAAATGTGCAAGAGGAGGCAAATAGACTCCCCGATGGAGTCCTTCTCTGAAGACACAGACTTTGATGAGGGGGAAGGATCCCCACAATCACCACCAGATGATCTCTCCTTTGGAGGCATCTTAGAGATCCTTGGACAGATGCCTGTTTGGTCCAACCTCCTTCTTCTGAAGAGTCGGTGTTCTTGGAGGCTTTCAGGGCAGACCCATCTACATCTTGGGTGAATCCCCCTGGCGGATGAACTGATTGATTTAGTTTCCCACTGGGCTTGGAAGAAGCCATACACAATTGAGCCAATCCCCAAATGGACTGACAAATTCCTTGTTCTCCCTAAAGACAGACTGTGTTAGATTAAAGGCATTTTTGTTGATGCCATTGTTGTGGTAGCCACCAAAATGAGCTAGCCGAACAAAGCTCCTTTGTCCATCCGTAAAACAGGGAATATCAAGTGATGGACAGGTTTAGTAAGCACATTTATTCCTCAGCTACCTTTATGCTGAGGTTGTTAAATTACTTGGCACATTTCACTCAATTTCAGAGAGATTTGGTCAAGGAACTTTCCAACTCTGTTGCAGAGACTATGTCAGATGAGGACTTGATGAAACTAAATCCCCAATTGGCTACTCTTGCTTTTGTGGCTAATTTCTCCATGAGGCTAATTTTTCATACAGCGGAGAGCACTTCACAAGTACCCAGATGAGGTATTGCTGTCAGAAAACATGCCTGGATGAGGCTTTCTGACTTTGGGGAACCTTTCAAGCATCTTTTGTCAATTCCCCCTTTGATGGCTCCTGTTTGTTTGGGCTATCCTTCAGAGAAACTCTTACCCACATCGAACAGGAAGGAATGACTCTGTATGCCATTGGGATCAAATTTCCTACCCCTCAGTTTAACTTTTCTAGAAAACATCGAGTTGGTAAGAAGACTAGGTTTTGAAAATCTCAAGGGCCTTTTCAGGATGAGTGCAGGGATTATTTCTTCAGAGGCAGAGGAGGAAATTTAAATAGTAGACACCACCCTAGAGGCAAAGGGGGTTTGCAGAATCGGGGCTTCAGAAAACCAATCTCAAACAGGCTCAATTAATGCAATTGAAGCACTGCCTAACTGCCCATCTCTGGAGGCAGTTGGGGGTCATTTTTCCCTTCACCTGCATTCCTGGACCAATCTAACAACACATGCCTGGTTGCTAAGCATAATATCCAGAGGTTATTATATTCCCTTTTTCCTTCCATCTCCAGTGGAATAAAAGAAACTGTCCAACATACCACCCAGTCAGATGGATCATTCAGTACTGGAAATACAAAAATTGCTGCAAACGAGTCATCCTAGAGGTCCCAGCTGAACAAATACGATTTGGAACTTACTCCCGCTTCTTTTTAGTGCCAAAGAAAATGGGATACCTGAGATACGTGCCCAAGGACAATTAGATGTGCTGTATAGACCTTCAGGATGCAAACTATCACATCAAAATAAACACTTCAGAAGTCATTTGCGCTTTGGGATTGGTGCCAGTCATTACTAATTCAGAGCTCTGTCCTTTGGACTCACCACAGCCCCCAGGGTGTTTGCCAAATGCATGGCAGTAGTGGCAGCTCACCGGAGACTGAAAAAATTCCAGGTGTTTCCGTATTTGGACGACTGGCTTCTAACAGCTCCAACCAGACAACAACTACTTCAGGCCAGGACAATACCATAAACTTTACCAAATCACACCTGTCTCCCATTCAGAATTTGGAATTCATTGGTGCCATTCTGAATACGCTATACCAAATGGATTATTCACCTCCACATCCCATATCTTTGAGAAGCCAAGTATGGAACATACTCTGTCTACCATCTCCATCGGCAAGATTGATACTTCAAGCTGTTGGCTGTGTGTCAGCTGCCATCACCCTAGTTCCCTTAGCAAGGTTCTTTATGCAAATCCTCCAAATGGACCTTAGCTATTCAGTGGTCTATTCTTTACCAGCAGTTATCTGTTTACTCCAATTTGCAAACATCATCTTTAGTGGTGGATTCATTCGGACGATCTGTTCCTCGGAAGGGTGTTCCTTCTTCCTCCCCCCATAGTCACAGTAACCATGAATGCTTCTCAACTAGGAGAGCATTTCAAGGGAAAAATGGCCCAAGGCATTTGGTCTTCCTAAGAGACCAGACTGCATATCAATGTCCTAGACATAAGATCAGTTCTTCTAATGTTGCAAGCCAACCCACTTAGGTTCTTAACCTTGCATTTTCTTCTGCTCCTTCTTCCTCTCTCCTTGCATTTTACTTTAAAAAAAATTGTACTTTATTTTGCTTTTGCATCTTCTTAAAGGTACTCAATTGTATTTATTCTGCTCCATTTATTACTGCTTGGTAGTTGCTTGATCAAATTGTAACTCTTATTCTAAGCCTTTTTGTTTAAGCACTTGGGCTCCAGACCAGTTGTTTTATATTAAAATGGTTTGTGGTCTGCACTGTTGTGGCAGGACAAGTAGCTTACATCCTTCTAAGTTGGAAATTGTTGATTGAAGGCTCAGTGTCTGTTATTCTAAAAGTGTATTAGTTCTGGTTAAAACACTTGGGCTTCAGGCCAGTTATTTTTCATTAAGAAGGTTTGTGGTCTGCACTCTTGTGGGAGGAGAGGCTAGGTTCTGCCCTTCTGAGCTGGGAATTTCTGGTTAAAGGCTTATTGTGCCTGCTTATTTGAACTGTTTCTTTATGAAATTGGTGCACATTGTTTGCTGTAGCATAGACTAGATTCAGACATCCTGCATCTAGCTTTGTTTGTATAACTTGAGCATTAACCCAATCCATCTTTTTTGGGAGAAGGTTCCCCTGCACCCTAGTGGCAGGAGTGTGCAGTTAGAACTTGTGTGATTGAAGACTGCTTGAACTGGGCTCAGTTTTGAGCTTTTTTACTGGTTAATTGGGTAATTTGTTTAAATCAGTTTGCTCGTTTTCTATTGTTATTTAAAAAATTGCACTTTATTCATCTGCTTTTACTCTATTTGTGTTTCTTTCTACTTTATTACTTTATTTTGCTTTTGTTGCGTGTTCTTAAAAGTACTTAATTGCATTTATTCTGCTGCATTTATTATTGCTTGGTAGTAGCCTGATTAAATTGTAACTGTTATTTTAAGCCTTTGGTTGAAGCACTTGGGCTTCAGATCAGTTGTTTTACATTAAGAAGGTTTGTGGTCTGCACTGTTGTGGCAGGACAGGTAGCTTACATCCTCCTAAGTTGGGAGTTGCTGATTGAAGGCTTAGTGTATTACTGTATTAGTTCTGGTTTAAGCACTTGGGCTTCGGGCCAGTTATTTTACATTAAGAAGGTGTGGTCTACACTCTTGTGGGAGGAGAGTGTAGATTCTGCCCTTCTGAGCTGGGAGTTTCTAGTTAAAGGCTTAATGTGCCTGCTTATTTGAACTGTTTCTTTCTGAAATCGGTATGCCTTGTTTGCTGTAGCATAGACTAAATTCAGACCTGCTCAATCTAGCTTTGTTTGTATAACTTGAGCACTAATCCAGACCATCTTTTTTTGGAGAAGTTTCCACTGTACCCTAATGGCAGGAGTGTGCAGTTAGAACTTGTCTGATCGAAGACTGCTGGAGCGCGGCTCAGTTTTTAGCTTTTTATTGGTTAATTGGTTAATTTGTTTAAATCAGTTTGCTCATTTGTTACTGTTATATTAAAAAAAAATACACTTTATGCATCGCCGCTTAGCTAGGGTTAAACTATTCCCGGCGCCATAAAGTCTGCTCTTTAAATTTTCCCTTATAACTAGCCAGTTTTTTTAGTTTTGGCACTCACATCTGTTTCTTTGAGCTCAGCACTTGTTCAGAACTCATTGTAAGCACTAAATAAGCTACAAATTCCTACAGCACTCAACGTTCCTCACTTGTCTAGAGGAAAACAGTTTTTAATACTTAATAAATAAGCACCTATCTAGGCATGTCTAAGTGTCAGCTCCTTGTGTTTTCTCCTGTCTACCTGATGAATCTGGGCATCTTGGGGCAATGCAGCAATTGCCTCATGTACACAGACAACCCTCTCCTCCTACCACCCAACACTACAACTTGTGAGAGATGCACTTATATAGCCAAACTGGAAGCAAAGCTCTCTTCACCCAAGACTGGACTAGACAGTCAAGCGGAGAAGGTAAACACTTGCATCACACCACACTCATCACATAGTCCCTCAAAATCTACACCACCAAAACAGGCACATAGAAACACAAAACACACACCTACATTTGCGGAGGCTCTCTATATCTGCTCAAGCAACAGAGACCTCCAAAGCAGAAATGCAAGCAAACTCCACCCTCCAACACAACCCAAATGACACATAGCCCACAAAGTCAGTGTGCCACTAAACCACAGCCCATAAGGCATAGCAACATACCCAACACTCTAGTCATAGGTGACTCTATAGTCAGGCACACTGATGTTCCACTCACCAGGCTAAACAAGGAGAAAGTTACTGTCAGCTGCCTGTCAGGTGCCAGGATCCGCCACATAAAGCATGCACTCAGGTCACTCCACAAGTACAACTATGACTCTGTCATTGTCCATGTTGGTGTGAATGACCTGAGATGTACCTCCCTGGACTACATGAAAAGAGACATGGAGGAGCTCTGTGATCTTGTAGTTCAGACAGATAAGACTCTAGCCCTGAGTAGCATCCTGCCATCACCCAGAATGATACCACAGTACAAGGACAAAATCATTGACTACGACAATTGGCTAAGCTTCTGGTGTCATTCTAAGGGGATCCAGTATCTGTCTGCCTGGGATGACATGATCGACAGACCACAATGCTTTGCCAGAGATGGCCTGCACCTGTCACCCTTGGGATTCCGGATACTGGCTAAGGCTCTTGCCACCCCTATAGTGCCTTTTTTAAGCAAGGCTCAAATGACAAATTCATGACTGTAACAAGTCCAAGCAAGCAAAATCTGAGGGTAATGCTACTCAATGCTAGAAGTCTAAACCACAAAATGCATTCACTCGAGGCACTTCTTAAAATGGAGAACATTGATATCTGTGCAGTGACAGAGACCTGGTTCAAAGCTCCAGGGAGCACCCTGTGCATTACCAGGCTATAATTCATACCACACCTTTTGGCCACCTAACCTGGACCGAAACACTGAAGGCGGAGGCGTGCCCATATTCATTAAGGATATCCACACCTCCAGGCCAGTTGCTCAACATAATGCATCTGAGATTATCCAAGTGCAACTAACTCAGGGCAAGGCCACAATCCAAATTGTAACTTGCTACAGATCCCCCACCATACTCCAGGATTCCCACTCCTCATTTCTTGATACACTGGAAAATATTAGGGTACAACCCAACACCCTCATAATGGGTGATTTCAACTACCCTACCATTAACTGGGAAAACTACTCATGTGCCATCTCTTTTGCTCAACATTTTTTGGAATTCATAAATTCCAACATCTTGGATCAACTTAGCCACCCCCCCCCCCCACAGGGGCAACAATATCCTAGACCTGGTCATTACCAACATGGGTGACCAATGTTCCACACCAGAGGTCAATTCCTCATTGGTCAGATCCAACCACAAGCTAATCACCCTAGACATCCACATCCTGCCCTCACCTCCCACTAGGGAAACGACCATAATAAATGTCTCCAATGCCACCTTCACTCTTCTTAGGACAGAAGTGGCAAACTTCACAACACCCATGCAGATGGAAAATAGAGGTACAACTGCTGAATCCTACACAAATGCACTTTATAAACACTTACACGAGTGCATGGATCGTGCTATCCCTAACAGAACCAAGATGCTATTCTCCAAAAAAAGAAGCCAATCTGGTGGTGCTCTGCCATAAACAAACTCAACAACAGAAGAAAGAAACTGTTGCAGAAAAGAGTAAAATCCCATGATTGGAGGAACTCCTTGGTCAGCTTCAGTAAGAAACTGAGATCTCTCATAAAATCCTCCAAATCTAGTCACAAAAACAAAATTGCCACTGATTCTAAAGACAACCACAAAACATTCTATAGCTATGTCAAGAATCTCAATGGCAACACTCAGATCTGCTCTGAGTTGCAGCACAATGGCACTAAATATACAGAACCAACTGATATTACCAACTTCCTGGCAGATAGGTTCAGTGCGAACTTTACCCTCTCTCACCCCTAAAGGGCCCATCTCTATACCGGAAGAATGCAAAGTTCCTATAATCACAGCTGCATAGTTAAAAAACACACTCTCCAAAGCCAAGAACACAGCATCCATGGGAACTGACACCATCTCAGGCTGCATTCTACACAAACTACAGAATGAACTGGCACCACACCATGTTCAATCATAGCCTTACCTCAGGCTTTGTGCCCACTGAATGGCACACAGCGATGGTTATCCCAATCCACAAAGGGGGAGCCACCACGGACCCCGGGAACTACCACCCCATTAGCCTAACGAGATTGGTCTGCAAGGCCATGGAACGTATCATCATAGAACTTAGAAACAAAGACAAAGGTAATCTGCAAACTCCGGACCCCACCCAGTTCTGGTTTGTAAAAGGCAGAGCATGTCTCCTAAACCTAAAAGACTTCTTTGAAGCAGTCACCAAAGCCATAGATGAGGGTAAGGTGGTTCACGCAGCCTAGCTCGATCTCACCAAGGCTTTTGACACCATTCCTCACTCTGGAATTATAGATAAACTCACTAAACTAGGTATAAATCCCTATGTCACAAGATGGGTTACCAACTAGCTCACAGACAGAACCCACACTGTGAAAGTAGCAGACTCCAAATCTGACTTCAGACCAGTGACAAGTGGAGTACCACAGGGTTCAGTCCTGGGTCCTCTCCTGTTTGGTATCTACCTTTCTGAAGTACAGGCTAACACAAAAGGTCTTTGGCTAATGAAGTCTGCAGATGACTGCAAACTAGGAGCCATAATCAAAACTCCTAACGATGTGGACATCCTACAAAAGGGCCTCACTGAGACAGATGCCTGGTGTCAAAGCCATGGCCTCAAGCTCAATGCAAAAAAGTGCATTGTCATCCCCTTTGGAAAAACTCTGTACCCATGAGCTACCACATAGGTGGTAGTCTAATTAACACCAAAAGTGTGATAAGAGACCTTGGGACACAGGTGGACAGTAGTCTCTCGTTTGATAATCACATAGCCACAGTAGTCAGGAAATCCATCTATGTGGCACACATCATCACAAAAGGTTTCTCATCCAGGAAAAAAGAGGTCATTGTTCCCCTCTACTTGTCATTCATTAGACCCATTGTAGAGTACAATACCCCTTTTAGTATGTACCTCACAAGACATCTACAACAACTGGAAAGGCTGCAGAAATACCTCACAAAGAGGATTACTGGCCTTAAACAGATGCCCTATGCAAACCGTCTCAAAAAACTCCAGCTTTGCTCCATCGCATATCACCTACTCAGAGGCGATCTCTGCCTAACATACAAAGCTATGTCATACCCAGAGCTTCTGGACATCCTCCACTTAAAGAAATCCCAATCTCTCTGAGCTTTACGCTCTAAGGACCTAAACCTTGTCACTACAATAAACAGAACGTGCTGGAGGGATAGATTCCTGTTCCAGAGACTTCCCATACTCTGAAACAAACTACCTAGCTATATCAGACAAAGCTCCTCATTAGCACTCTTCAAGAAGAATCTTGATGATTGGATGGGAAATAGGAAATTCACACCGGGGATCACCTCTGTGGCTCTGCTCGACAGAGGCACAGGAAAATAATTTTCTTGGGTGGCGAAAGCCAGGGTACCTTTTTGGCTAGGCTCATATAAGCCCTAGGGCCAATAGCCTAGTACCTACCTATTAACCTTTCAGGACAGCCTCCCCTTTGGGACTATTGCAATACATGCTGGCAACATATCAGTAGTCTGGTATATTAGCAAACAAGGAGGAAACAACTCTTACCTTTTATGCAGAGATGTCATGAGGGTTTGGGAATGAGCGATATCTTCAGATCGCTTTCTAGTTGCAATGCATATACTGGAAGAATCCAAAGTTTTTGCAGACAAACTTAGCTGGTCCATCCTGACCCCTCATGAGTGGTCCCAAAATCAGTCAATCTTGAATTTGATTTTCAGCCATTGGGACCAGCTGTGCTGTGACCTCTTTGCTTCCCCCAAAACAACAAGTAAAGGAAATACTTCACTCTGATCACCCCCTCTGGAGGAGTCACTGAGGGATGCCAATGGTCTAGTTCTTGATTGCTCCCCCAAGTCTCCTTTATGCTTTTCCTGTGCTTCCTTTGATCCCAGAATTCCTGCAGAAGCCAGCATTCTGAAGTGCTCCGCCATCCTCATTGTCCCCTTTGTCCTCATCAGGTTTGGTTCACCTTTCTTTGGTCTCACCTGAAACAACTTCCTTGGATTCTGGAGCCCAATCAGGACCTCCTGTCTCACCTGTCAGAAAGTCAGCATCCCAGTCTCTTTACCCTCAAGCTAACCACATGGTTTCTTCACTTTCAGTGATTGTGCAAAGGTCCAGGCTTGCTTCCCCCATTCATGATATAGTTTTAGCATCCCAAAAAACGTCTACTAAGAAGATCTACAAAAGTAAATGGAAAAGATTTGCTATATGGGCTACCAAAGGGAATACTGACCCCTTCTCAGCACTGGTTTCAGCCAACCTTCTTTTTCTTACTTCTCTTTTTAAAGAAGGATCTAGCTTTTCCACTATAAAACTTCAATTGGCAGCTATTTCCAACTTTCACACTGGAAATAATTCTTGTTCCCTTTTCAATTCGTGAAAGGGATTTTTCTGCTAAGACCTCCTATAAAGGATCCTTCTCTTCTTTGGAGCTCACAGATATACTTCAAGGCCTGACTCAAAAACCTTTTGAACCAGCGAACACTTGTGATATGAAATTCCTGTCATGGAAAACTATCTATCTGATGTTGTCGATCTTCATTCATTCCTGACCGATAGATTCGGTTCCGAACCCTCAGAACCGACTCGGCCATTATACAAATCTCACACCAGTCTAAAAACTCTCGAGCTAAGGCTCTACCCATACTGTATCTCTTCCCCTTACCTCAAATCTCATTTGCTGTGTAGAAATTTGGACTCGTCAGCTGTTGCTCTCAGCTAAGTGCTCAAATTTTTTTTCTATTTGCCTATTTTTCTACCTTTTGTTTCATATCTGTAATAATTACTATTGTTTAGTTTCCTTTTTGTGCCAGTGATGACTCTACTGATAACTTTCTACCATTGTTTTTACCTCAGGGTATCTCTCCTTTACCATTGTTGGTATTAGGCCTCTCCTTCCTGCTTACCATTGGTAACTCTTTGATACTATCATTGGTATCCTTTTCCTGCCCCTTTTCTTTTTCTTCTTTACCAGTTTGGGTAGTTCTTTATATACCATAGTTGGTATATTAAAAAAATAACAAAAAAGGTTCATCTTATTCCCCTTTTGTTTATGAGTGAGTGTGTGCATATGTGGGCATACCATGTACTTGACTGGACAACATGGCAGAGAAGCAGAAAGTAACCTCTGGGTTTAAGCAATGTAAGGACTGTGGTAGAAAGATGCCCATTTTGGATGGGCATCTTTCTTGCATGTATTATTTCGGTGTCTCTCATCTGGAAGTTCAACCTCCTTGTGAACTCTGTAACGGTTTCAGTGCTCAGACTCTTACTGATACTTACAGCATTGTTAAAATGTCCTTTTTGGCGAAGCTCGTTATGAGGCAGGTACTTCAAAATCAAACTGACACTAAAAAACAGAGCCATTCGGTACCATTTTTCCCCATGGTACATGACTCCAAGACTCAAAAATCTCAGGTTCTGGCACCTTCTTTGGAACTGAAGGCAAAACTTCCAAAGATATCATTGTCTTCTCCTCTGGCACTAAAACCAACAAAATCTACTATGGTGTCATCTGCTATTGAAAGTACCCAACTATCTTTGGTACCAACCATGACTTCAGCGCAGACGACCTCCTCAGCACCAATAATTGCAACCTGCACTATTTCAATTCCATCCTCACCCTCTATCCAACTGACTATGGTGCAGAAGGTCGATATTATAAGTACCCCCAAGAATAGGTATGCCCCTTCAATAGACCCCTTCTTGGATCAGCAGCTGAGGCCTTCATAGAAAGTCTTGAATCTCCTTTGGGAATGTCAATCCGTTCCTCCAGGAGTCTATCAGAAATTGATGTAGTTAGATAAGTGGATCAGCTCTTGACAGCCAGAGGCCTCCCTGTGCCTTCTTGGACCTCCCTCCCTCCCAGAGCCGAGGCTTACTCTCCCAGGACTCCTACATATATTCCTCCTTCAACCTCTTCTCAGGTCATGGAGCCCATTGCTTCAATGCTCCCGGTGCCAACTGTGTTGGGACCAATGGTGGATCTCACCTATGTACCAGAACCTACTCTGTGGTCTTTGGCTCCACTGAAGCCATTGCATCCATGGGACCAGATTTGGCTGCCAGTTCTGAGATCCTGGATCAGCTCCAATTTTATCTATAGTGCCATCTATGACTCTCAGTGACTTGGTAGTTTTGAGTCCTCTCTCGGCTCCTACTCTGGGAGGCAGCTCATCTGAGTGGGGTGTGACCTGGGTTCGAGGGTGTCTTTCTTGATTCTTGCCTCCCATCCCTCTTTGGGTGGGCCTGCCTTCCAGATTCTGGAGAGAGCTGTAGCCTCAGCAGGCTCCCAGTTGGTATCATCCCAGTTGGAGTGCCATATTTTTGTTCCCTCTGGTTCGGAGCTGCCACAATCTGCTACATTGGGACAGCAGGCAGAAGAGCATCAAGATACCTTAGTGCAGGGTCACCTCTCTTTGGAGTCCTCCTCAGACCTTCCCCCTGAGGAGCCACCCCATAAGAGATCATGCAAGAGGAAGCACTTGGATTCTCCGGAAGAATCAATCACTGAAGATACATATTACAATGAAGGGGAAGGGTCCCTATGGTAACCCCTAAAGATGTCTCCTTTGGAGACATCCTGGAAGTATTAAAACAGAGGAGTGTTTGGAAGCCCTCAAACCCATCCTCGAGGAATCTGCTTTCTTGCAGGCTTTTTGTGTCTGGCCATCTACTTCTTGGATGACCCCACCTGCTGATGAACTAATCAAACTGATCATACAGCATGTGCGGAAAGCTCCTGATGCCATAGAACCTATTCCTTGGAGACCAGACAAAATTCTTTCAGCCCCTGAGGATCAGCTCCAGTGGTCTAAGGGTCCAGCAGTGGATGCCATGGTGTTGGCGGTGGCCACAAAAAAGGAACTTGCTGAAGAGTTCAACTGCTCATCCTTCCAACCGAGAGTCCTGGACGATTGACAAATTTGGGAAGTGGGTCTTTGCTTCATCGACTTTCGCTATTTGGTCCTTGAACTTTTTGGCACATTACACTAGACTCCAGAGGGATCTGATAACTGAGCTCTTGGACACCCTGGCAGGAGCAGTGTCTGATGAGGTATGGGGTAGGGTTGCTTCTCAGCTTGTCACCCTGGAGTTGATCTCTAATTCGTCTATGCGGCTTATTGCCCATACAGCCGAAGGGATGTCTAGAGCAGTGGGTACAGGTGTTATCATTAGGCATCATGCCTGGATGCACTTGTGTGATTTTGCTGACCCCTTTAAGTCTTTCTTTGTCAATGCTCCAGTTGATGCTACTCCATTGTTTGCCCCAAAGGTTAGGGACACATTAGCCAGGTGTGAAAAGGATGGAAAGACTATTTCTGCTGTGGGTGTGTGTTTTTCCACTCCACAACGACCTTACTCTAGGAATCAGGGGAGTGGAAAGATGTGGTTTAAGAAGACCCAAGGGCCTTTTCAGGACACACGTGGCGAGTATTTCCCCCTAGGGCAGAGGGGGGAACTCATCTGGAAGATGCCCCTCCCATGGCAGAGGGTTCAACGCAACCAGGGTTCCAGAAATTCCTTTTCTGGACAGCCCTACCAGCACTCCTGAGTGGCGGCCTGATTGCATACCTCTGGAAGCAGTCAGGGGAAGATTTTCTCTGCACCACACAGCCTGGCTCACAATAACATTGGATTCCTGGGTGCAGACAATAATCACCAGAGGTTACCACATTCCCTTCAGTCTTTTCCCCAAACACCAAAGGTGAATTCCCGATGTTCCACCCAGTCAGAGGGATATAGCAGCACTAGAAATTCAAAAGCTGCTTCAAAAAAGGATCCGGATTCTACTCAAGATTCTTTTTAGTGCCAAAAAAGACAAGGGACTAGAGGCCAGTTTTTGATCTCAGCATATTCTGGATGGTCATGTTTCAGTCTATCCTTCCCTTTCTAGAGAAGGGTGGTTAGATGTGCTCTATAGATCTTCTGGATGCGTATTACCACATAAAGATGGACAAGCACTCCAGAAGATATCTCCGCTTTCAGTTAGGAGCCAGTCATTACCAATTTTGAGTACTGCCCCCAGGGTGTTTACCAAATGCATGGCAGTCGTAACAGCTCATTAAAGGCTACAGGGATTCAATGTGTTTCCATATCTAGATGACTGGCTCCTCACCACCCCCACCAGTAGACTCTGTTCTACACCCGAGTTCTTAGGAATTTCAATCAACAAATTAAAATCACAACTGTCTCCCACACAGGAACTGGAATTCATCAGAGCAAAAATAAATATGAAAACCTGCATGGCCTCCCTTCTTCATCACAGGTTTTTAAAGTTAAGATTGCAACTTCAAGTGATTCTGTCTCAAGACAAAGTCCCTGCTCATCTGATACTATGAAAAACAATCAAAACAACTGAAAAACTTTTAAACAAAACCAAAACGAAACGAAAACAATAAGAGCCGGCCAAGTACACTTAGTGTTATTTATTGTAAGTTACACTTTCGGCTAGGACAGTGCCTTGCCTTCCTCAGACAAACAGTTAAAACGCTGTTAAAAGTACACTTTTATACAAACAAATGAATGATGTCATTAATTAGCTTTAATTATTGGTTACTACGGCAACATGTCAACACAGCCAAATGACATGCGCGATATTAAAGCTGATACATATAACCTTTTGATACGAAACAAATACTAAACAAATAAAATTACTTCAAAAAATATATATATTCCATTCTCCAATAAGAAATGCAACTATTGTAATGAAATATAAATATATTCTCAAAATGTATGCAGTTAAAATAACCATATCCATGTAATAAGATATTTAGTTAGATTCTCAACCTAAAAATATTTACTCCATAAAATACATATCAAAACAAACACTACCTTAAATATACTTAAGCCCAAAGTATAATAAACTTACAAAACTTTTAAAAATTGCCTGCTAAAAATCATTATCTATCTATGGTTAAAAGCTTCAAAAGACATTTAATCGAAATGTTATCATTGATCCCTGGGAACATATAAGCCCTTGATGTTCTTCGTTTTCCATTGCTGCAGTCCTTACTATTGGGTATAGTCCGCGTCCAGTCGGCCCGAATACCAGAGTATAAGGCTGACGTCGGTCAGGGCGCATTAGACTGACGTCAGTACGTCAGGGTACTAATGCGCATGCCCGACGTCATATCCTCAGTCTTTTTTGCCGCATGGTCCGATGCAGAAGCAGTTTTGCGAGTGCAGGTTGGCGTTCTGAAATATTTCCGAAACCGGAGTTTCAGACCGAAACAGAGTTGGCTAAGTACCCCGTTGGGGAACATTTTGGTTTATGCTTGCCTCAGTATTTTACCGGATGTCAGAAAAAGTGAATAACTGTATTTCTTGTGGGAAACAGATACCTCATAGGGATTACCATACCTTGTGTATACCTTGTTTAGGGCCTGAGCACGACGTTGTTGGTTGCCGCTCTTGTGCTAGGTTTAACAAACGCACTATTAAGAGGAGGTTAGACTGTGCCAGGTTAGTGTTTGGGAAGCGTTGCAATTATAAAATGCCGCCGGATGCTCCGGCGCCGCTTCCAAGAAGCGCAAGGACAAAACAGTGAAGCCTAGGGTTGATGAACCGGCAGTCCCGGACGTCGGTTCTTTAGAAGGCTCAGTGGAGCCAGAGGTTTTGCCAGGAGTTTTCATGGAGTCTCAGGCAGAAACTTTACTGTTACAGGATGTGCCTTCTCAGGAGGTAGGCCAGGCTGAGGGGGCTTCTCAGGTAACTGTTCTTCCCTCTCTTCCCAAGGTAGTTAGAGCCTCTCCTTCTGTTGCCAAAACTTCTTTGAGAAGTAGGCCTAGTTCAGCTCCAGTGGGGACATCTCCTAGCCTTTCGGGTTCTGTACCTAAGAAACATATGCGTAAAGTGGCAGAAGATTTGATTACTAGGATTAGAGGTTCTATGCCCCGCCTGATAAGAGGCCTAGGGTGGAACCGAGTTTGATAGTTTTGAACAGTGTTCAGAGGCTTCAGAGTCTTCTGCGGAAGACTTGCAGGAGTATCCTACTTATTCTGATTCTGATGTGGATGATTCCACTCCTACAGCTTCTCCTCCTGAGGATTTCTCATTTTCGGAGACTCTGCATTCCATGAGGGAGCACTTTAAATGGGAAGGCCAGGATTACTCTGATTCCAGGAAAAGGCTTAGGGAATTCTTGTTTTTGCCCCAGCATAGGCCCTTAGCTATTCCTCCTGTGTTGACTGTGGTGGAAGATGTTTTTGCAGAGGCTTCCCTGAATCCTGACTCTTTGCCTCCTGCTCCTGTTAAGCCTGATAGGTATTATAGGGTGCCCGAAGCTCATAAGTATTTGTTTAAGAGTCCTAGGGCGGACCCAGAAACTATTTCTCAAGGGCCTAAAGGTGTTAAGGCTTCTGTGGTTAAAAATCCTGTTCCCACTGATAAAGAGGCAAGGGCCTTGGATAGGTGGGGAAAGAAAGTGTATACTTCTTCCACTCTAGCCATGAGAGCGTTGAATTGTCAGTTTCACATGCTAAAATATCAGACTTATCTCCTTTCACAATTAAAATCTAAGGTGGATGCTTTGGCGGAAGGTATTGAGTGTAAAGAGTTGCTGGACTTGGTTCATGTGTCTGAGCAAGTGGGTAAGCATTCTTTGCAATGTGGTTTTGATGCTGTACAGGCCTCCTCGAGGGTGGCTGCTACTAGTTCTGTTCTTCGCAGGCATGCCTGGTTGAAGGATCAGAATTTAGCTGAGCATGTTAAGACAAGGATTTTGGATGCTCCTTTACAGTCTGATGTGTTGTTTGGATCGCCTGTGGAAGCAGTTTTAAAGAAAATGGAGGACAAAGCTAAGTCTATGCAAACTGTTAAAGATTTTTGCAGGTGCAGCCACCAAGTTTAGTAGAAATTGGCCTGCTAAGGGGTGGACATATCCTGCTTATGATTCCCAGTCTAGGGGTAGGTCTAGACGTGGTAGGGGCAGGGCTCAAGGTTCTTTTAGGCCTAGAACAGGGAGTTCACCTGCTCAGACTTCTGGTGAGGGCAGGGTCAGTCCTTTCGTAAACAGACCCAATGACCTGTCTTTTCAGCTGCCAGTAGATTCTCGTCTGGCAGCTCCTTTGGGAGGAAGACTGTCTCTTTTCAAAGAAAATTGGGATTTAATTACTCAAGACAAATGGGTGTTGGATATCATTCACCATGGTTACAGATTTTATTTCCATACAATGCCCCCTTTCAAAGGCATGCCGGACGTTCCTCCTCCACAAAGAAAGGAGGCTCACAAGCAAGTTTCTCAGTTACTCCAGATGGGGCCATTCAGCCAGTCCCTGTATCAGAAAGGGGCCTAGGATTTTATTCTCGCCTGTTCCTAGTACCAAAGAAGGGGAACACGTGGAGACCAATTTTGGATTTATCTCTCCTCAACACTTTTCTGGACATTCCCAAGTTCAAGATGTTGACGTTACAACAGCTTTTACCTCTGCTGGGCAAAGATCACTGGATGGTAACTTTAGATCTCAAGGAAGCTTACCTTCATGTGCCTATAAGGCTAAGTTGCAGGAAGTATCTGCGGTTTCGAGCTGGAAATTCTCATTATCAGTTCTCTGCATTGCCCTTTGGCTTATCTACTGCGCCCAGAGTATTCACAAAGGTTCTGGCTCCAGTGATAGCTTACTTCAGGCTTCAAGGAATTCAAATCTATCCTTACTTGGACGACTGCCTGATTCTGGCTCAAGAAAAGGAAGACCTTCTACAGCATCTGGAATATGTTATAGCAGTGCTAAGATGCCTAGGGTATTCTGTGAACGAAATAAAGTCCAGTCTAGTACCCTCTCAAGACATGTGCTTTCTGGGTGTGAGACTGAATACAGCAGCCCAGATGGCCTTTTTGACCCCGGACAAACAAAAGAGTCTGTCACTTTACTTCCATCAACTATCTCATCAGTCCGTGCTGACTGCAAGGACAGTCCTTCAAGCATTAGGGTTCATGGCATCTTGTATTCTGGTGCTTCCCAATGCCAAACTGCATATGAGGAAGCTACAATGGTATCTCAAAATGTATGGACACAGCACTGCCAGGATTTGGACACTGTCATTCAAATAATACCTTGCCTTCAAAAGAATTCTTGTGGTGGGCTCAGGAATGTCACCTAAACAAGGGACTCTCTGTGACCCGGCCAGAGGCAAGTCAGATTTTAACGACAGATGCCTCGGACATTGCTTGGGGAGCTCATCTAAATGGAAAGTGGATACAAGACAAGTGGCCTGCCAGACTACAGCATCTACATATCAACATGAAGGAGATGTTAGCAGTCCAGTTTGCATTAATGGCTTTCAAGGAGTTACTTCTTCCAGGGCAGGTGTTGATTCTAACAGACAACACAACTGTCATGTGGTACATCAACAAGCAAGGGGAACACATTCTTATCCTCTATGCAGGCAAGCAATGATTTTATGGGAGACTGCGCTAAGCTTGCAACTAACTCTTCAGGCAAGGTTTCTGCCAGGAGCACAGAACTCCTTAGCAGATGTGTTAAGCAGACAAATCATGGATCCCCACGAGTGGAAACTGGATCTTCATGTATTTCAGAAATTGACAGTGTCACGGGGAACTCCAGACATAGATCTGTTCGCTTCTCCACTAAACCACCAGCTGCCAAAGTATTGCACAAAGGGGTTTCATCACACAGCTTGGAAAGTGGATGCTCTGTCTTTCAGTTGGAAAACCTTCATGTGTATGCCTTTCCACCTCTGCCTCTTCTTCCAAAGGTACTATTAAAGGTCAGACAAGACAGGCCAAGGATGATTTTGATAGCTCCAGATTGGCCTCGGCAACACTGGTACCCACTACTACGGAGTCTGGTAAAGAAGCCTCCATGGCCTTTACCTCTGATTCCTCATCTGTTATCTCAGAAGGACAGTCATCTGCTCAATGTCAAGCTTCACTCTCTTCATCTAACAGCCTGGCATATTCTGTGTTGAAACACAGCAGGTCTCAACTTCCTCAACAAGTTTTAAATGTGATTATGGAAGCTAGAAGACCTAGTACAAGGAGAGTGTACGCAGAAAAATGGAAGAGATTTTTATTTTGGAGTACAGCAAAGAATTTGGAGATTTCTGAGCCTAATTTGAGTGTGGCTCTTCAATATCTTACTGAGTTATTGGACAAAGGTTTGTCCTTCTCTTCCATTAAGATTCATGCTGCAGCAATTTCAGCTCACTATGATTGTGACCCACCTTTGTTTTCGCATCCTTTGTTCAAGCAGTTTCTTAGAGGGGCAAAGAATATAAGACCCCACGTAGAGCTCCTACTCCTGCTTGGGATCTCAATTTTGTGTTGGAAAAACTTACTCTACAACCTTTTGAGCCTGCAGCTACTGCTGAATTGAAATACTTGTCATGGAAGACTGCTTTTCTGTTGGCTATTACTTCTGCAAGAAGGGTGTCTGAGTTGCAGGCCCTTATGGCAGTAGAGCCCTTTTTGATTTTCCATAAGGATAGGGTATCATTACGTACTAATCCCTCCTTTATGCCTAAGGTGGTTTCTAGTGTGGCTTTAAACCAAACTATTCATTTGCCTACGTTTTATGCAGACCCTCAAAATAAAGGGGAAAAGATTTTGCACACTTTAGATGTACACAGGCAATTGCGTTATTATTTAAGCAGGACTAAGGATTTTAGGCAGTCTCAGCAGTTGTTTGTTTCTTTTGCTTTGAGTTCACAGGGCAAGCCTGTGTCAAAACAAACTATTTCTAGGTGGATTGGCTTTTGCATTGCATTTTGTTATTCCCATCATGGCAAGGAGATTCCAGCTGGGATTAGGCCTCATTCCACTAGGGCTACTGCCACTTCAACAGCATTTCTAAGGGGGGTGGCAACTAAGGATATTTTGGAAGCAGCTACTTGGAGTTCAGTGCATACTTTCTCTAAGCATTCTCACCTTCCTATCTACTCTAAGTCTAGGGCTGGTTTTGCCACAGCTGTTTTGCAAGGCATGTTGTCAGCTCCTACTTCTTTATGATTTGCCAGCCTCCCTTACCTCTGCTTTGGGATTCTACCCAATAGTAAGGACTGCAGCAATGGAAAACGAAGAACATAGTACAGTTTTGTACCTACCATAAATGTAGATGTTCGAGGATTCCATTGCTGCAGTCCAATTTACCCTCCCTCCTTCCCCTGTGTTTAGGGGTGGTTGTGTAGGTGAGTTTACATGCTTATATTTTTGTATATATTCTTGTATATATTGTACATGTTTTTGGTGCAGGTATTTTGGGACTTGTCTTTTTAGGGTCTTCTGACATCTGGGGCAAGAAAAGACTGAGGATATGACGTCGGGCATGCGCATTAGTACCCTGACGTACTGACGTCAGTCTAATGCGCCCTGACCGACGTCAGCCTTATACTCTGGTATTCGGGCCGACTGGACGCGGACTATACCCAATAGTAAGGACTGCAGCAATGGAATCCTCGAACATCTACATTTATGGTAGGTACAAAACTGTACTTTCTGATTTGCCATTTCAGTTTGTCTAATTCAAGCATTAATTGCCAGGGTCCCCCCCGAATACTTTCAGCCCTATGTTGTAAAACTAAAAATTTAAAAATGTGTCCTGGGAATTCAGAGCAGTGTTTAGCTAGAGCATTGTTAAAATCTTTTTTATTAATAGCATAAGAATGCTCGTAAATTCTCTGCTTAAAATGTCGCTCTGTTTTCCCTATATAGAACACATTACAGGAATTACACAATGCTGCATAAATAACATCTTTTGTTTCACAATTATACTTTCCAGTTATTTTAAATATTTTGTGATTTAAAACCACCTGATTAGTGACAAGAATGTGTTTGCATTAAGAACATGCACCGCGTTTAAACGTTCCATTAATTCTACTGAAGTGAGACTTGTTATTATTATTATTTTCTAAAAGGGCTTTAAGATTAACTCCACGTCTATATGTAATTCTAGGTCTAACACCCAAAATCTTGGATAATGTTCCATCATTTCTAATAATGTCCCAGTTTTTATTTAATGCTTCTCTAATGGACCAATAGTCCACAGAAAATGTATACAAAAAACTGGTTTGGTATAAAAAACACCCATCACTTTTATTCACAAAATCATCATTCGAACTGGCTGATATATACAAGTCAGTAGAAGGATAAAAAAGAACCTAACCTTTAAGCAAAGGAATAAAGTGGCCAACATTACGCTTAAAAAACACTTCTTCTCTTATGTTGTTAACTAAAATACTAGGGTAACCCCTTTTGATAAACATGCTGCAAAGATGGTGACATTCAAACTCAAAATCTGGGTCATCCGAAATCATACGTGCAGCCCTAACCATTTGCCCTTTAACCACCGCCTTCTTTTGGTGATAAGGGTGGTTACTGGCGAAGTGCAAAAAGCTGTTCGAATAGGTCAGTTTCCTATAAATGGTACTTTTATATCTGCCATTACTTTTATCTTTAATCAATAAAATGTCTAAGTAATTAATTGAAGTTTCACCAATGTTATAAGTGAATTTCAAAAATTCTGTAGACTTGTTGATATTATCAATAAAAGCTGGTATTGCAGCTACATCACCTTTCCAAATACAAAACATGTCATCCTGGTACCTAGTGTACCAGGTGACATTGTTTTGGAAAAGGGGATCTTTAAATAATAAATTGTTCTCCCGATAAGCCATGGTGGCGTTAGCAAAACTAGCGCCACATGGAGAACCCATGGCTACGCCTCACTTTTGTAAGTAAAATGTACCTTCAAACATGATGAAATTGTTAGTTAAGACCATTTCAAGTAAAGCCTCAATAAGATAAATGGTGTCATCATTTGCTTTCTTACTATAGAGAAAATCTCTTACCCATTCTATACCTAAATTCTGAGGGATAACTGTATATAGATCTTTAACATCTATAGTTAGAAAAATTGCTTCAGATTGGTATTCAAGGGTGTTAATATTAGAAAGAAAGCTCCACGAATCTTAAAGCCCTTTTAGAAAATAATAATAATAACAAGTCTCACTTCAGTAGAATTAATGGAACGTTTAAACGCGGTGCATGTTCTCAATGCAAACACATTCTTGTCACTAATCAGGTGGTTTTAAATCACAAAATATTTAAAATAACTGGAAAGTATAATTGTGAAACAAAAGGTGTTATTTATGCAGCATTGTGTAATTCCTGTAATGTGTTCTATATAGGGAAAACAGAGCAACATTTTAAGCAGAGAATTTACGAGCATTGTTATGCTATTAATAAAAAAGATTTTAACAATGCTCTAGCTAAACACTGCTCTGAATTCCCAGGACACATTTTTAAATTTTTAGTTTTACAACATAGGGCTGAAACTATTCAGGGGGGGGACCCTGGCAATTAATGCTTGAATTAGACGAATTGAAATGGCAAATCAGAACAAGGGCTTATATGTTCCCAGGGATCAATGATAACATTTCGATTAAATGTCTTTTGAAGCTTTTAACCATAGATAGATAATGATTTTTAGCAGGCAATTTTTAAAAGTTTTGTAAGTTTATTATAATTTGGGCTTAAGTATATTTAAAGTAGTGTTTGTTTTGATATGTATTTTATGGAGTAAATATTTTTAGGTTGAGAATCTAACTAAATATCTTATTACACGGATTTGGTTATTTTTACTGCATACATTTTGAGAATATATTTATATTTCATTACAATAGCTACATTTTTTATTGGGGAATGGAATATATATATTTTTTGAAGTAATTTTATTTGTTTAGTATTTGTCTCGTATCAAAAGTTTATACATATCAGCTTTAATATCGCGCATGTCATCTGGTACTACAACTTCTCAGATCCATGGCAGCAGCAATAACATTAGTCCCCCTAGCGCGGTACCTCATGAGGCTGCTTCAGTGGCTCCTAGCATCACAAAGGTCACATCTAACAACCTCCATGTCTCATCTAATCTTAATAACAAATCACTGCAAGAAGGATTTATCTTGATGGATAAAGCCAGAAGAGGATTTATGGTGTTGTCCCTTCTCCTCCTCTCAGCCCAAGGCTGTAGTGATCACAGACAGTTCCCTGATAGGGTGGGGGGGGGCATTTTCAGGGAAAGACCATCTAAGACACTTGGTGTCCACAGGAGGTCAATCTCCACATCAGTGTCCTAGAACTGAAGGCAGTGCTTTTAGCATTGCAAGCATACCAGTCTGCCCTTCCATCAGGGACAGTTGCTATTCAGTCAGACAACATGTCAGTAGTCTGGTAAATTAATAAACAAGGGGGTACCAGATCCTACCCATTATGTCGGGAAGCACTAAGAGTTTGGCAATAGGCAAATGCCTCCAACTGCTTTCTAATAGCAATGCATACTTGGGGGAACTCCAACATGATTGCAGACAAACTAAGCAGGTTTATCTGTCTACCTCACAAGTGGTCTCTCAATCCCAGCGTAGTGATGAAAATTTACCATTGATGGGGTCAGCCTTGCTGTGACCTGTTCACCTCTCCCTTAAACCAGAAATGCAGCAGCTACTTTGCCCTAGTCCCCCCTCATGGGGAGTCCCTGAGAGATGCACTTCTTCACAATTGGCTCCCAGGACGTCTGTATGCTTTTCCACCAATTCCTCTAATTCCCCAATTTCTAAGGAAAGCCCAATGATTGAGAAGCAAAGTAATTCTCATTGCACCTTACTGGCTCCGTCAAGGCTGGTTTCCCTTTCTCTGGCCTTACCTGGTTCACCACCCGTGGACTCTGGATCCAACTCCAGACCTGTTATCTCACCACCAGGTTTTGGTTCATCCCAACCTTCAACATCTTTAGCTGACAGCTTGGTTTCTTCACTTCCAGTAATTGCCAGGCAAAACAATTTGTTCTTCCCAGTGCAAAAGATACTTCTGACTTCTTATAAACCGTTCACCAGGAAAATTTACCTTAACATATGGAAAAGATCCTCTATTTGGTTGGATACAAACAGCTTTAATCCTTTCTCGGCTCTAGTAGATAAGGTCCTAGAATACTTAGCCACCTTATTTCAGTTGGGGGCCTTAACTTCTACCATTGAGTTCATTTAGCTGCCATTTGGAATTTTCATAACAGTTTTGATGATCACTCATTAATGTCTTACCGTCTTTGCAAAATTGTTCTTAAGGGCACTCAACATTTGAAGCCACTTTTCAAAGATCCAATAGTGCCTTGGGATCTGACCTTAGTCTTGCAATGCCTAGTTCATCAGCCTTTTGAGCCAGCAGCCACTTATGACCTCAAGCTTTTATCTTGGAAGACCCTTTTCCTAGTAGCTGTCACATCTCCTAGGAGAATTTCAGAGTTACAGGCTTTGTGTATGAAACATCCCTATATCATCTTCCATAAAGAAAGAGTATTACTCAGAACCAATCCCTGCTTCCTTCCCAAAGTGGTATCAGAGTCCAATATTAACCAGACTATAGACTTACCAGTTTTTTTTCCAAAATTTTTCAAACAAAAGAAAATACTGCCTGCATATGTGGATGTCCACAAGAAGTTATGTTTCTACTTAGAACGAAAGCCTCTAAAAAGTCAAACCAACTGTTTCTATCCTTTTCAGGCAGCAGATTGGAAAAAACAGTTTCAAAGGTCAGCTTATCAAAATGGTTAAAGGACTGCATTACCTTTATATACAATCAGAACAAACTCAAACTACCAATGAAAGTTAGAGCTCACTCAACAAGATCTATTCCACTTCAGTGGTCGTTCATTCCAGCGCTTCTATGGAAGACATATGCACAGCTACAACTTGGGCTACCCCATATATCTTTATCACTCATTACAAATTTGACATGATCTCCCAGGGAAGAGCATCCTTTGGCTCTATCATGCTCAGAAATAGCCTTCCTTAAGGCCACCCAGGAACTAAAGTAGCTGGGGACTGTGTCCCATTAGTCACGAATGAATGAATATTCACAACATCAGATAAAGAAGTTATGTTCTTACCATAACATTCCATCTGTGTTGTTGATCGTCATTCAGTCTTGACACCCCCCCTCCTGCCCCCTCCTAGGGACTGCTGGAGGTTCAAATCTAGTCCTGGGGTTGTTATAGTGTTGTTGCTCAGACAGAGCTTCCATTTTCTTCTTAATGGTAGGCAAACTTGATCTGAGGTAGTGGGAAGAGAGGCAGTATGGGTAGAGCCTTAGCTGAAGAGTTTTTTTGCTAGCGCAAGCTTTCTATAATGGCCAAGTCCGTTCTGAGGGTTCGGAACCAAACCCATCAGTCAAGATTGAATGATGATCGACAACACAGATGGAATGTTATGGTAAGTTAAGTTTGTGAGTGTTTCTGCCATTTCACACTGAGCTAATCGAAGGAAGGACACTGAGCAAACTCGGATCTATAATATATAACATTAAGTATCCTGTTTTTTTTGCTATTTTTTTTTTAGTTATTTATAGAACTTTGTCTACTGCATACTTTTTTAGTTAGTTTCACTGTGTGTGAGGTATTAACTGGAAATTGTCCACTTTTATTAAGCATCTGTTTGGGTTGTTTGATTCTGATAACTTGTTTGCAGTTAAAAGCTTTCTCTAGAGGCTCCTTTATCTGTTTAAAACTTTCATTTAAAGGCTCACTGCTGCTTTTCTGTTGTGAGAAACATTTATGCGGTTTGTTTCACACCTTCCCTCTGTATTTGTATGCTGTTCTTATAGTTGGTGGCTTTGCAGTTGCCCACCCCTACTGTAAATTTGATCTGGGACACTCCTCCCAGTCTAGTGTTATTACCTCATTATACCTAATACAGGGAGAACATTTGAGAAGGCCAATCCACTTAGTTTCTGCTTCTCCTTTCTTTCTTTCCACTTAAAATTCTAAGCTTGTTTCCTGCCTTTCCTGTAAGTCGTCTAGTCCAGATACAGATTTACTGTATCCAGGAGTGTTTGTGGGCTTCTGAGCCCCCAAGCCTTTCTGTGTTGGAGGGAAGCCTTCTAGCTTAATTTTGTTTTTTAGAACTAGCCAGTTTTTTTAGTTTCAGTACTGGAATCTGTTTCTTTGAGCTGAGCACATTGTAAGCACTAAATAAGCTACAAATTACTACAACACTCAACTGTCTTCACTTGTCTAGAGGAAAATAGTTTCTAGTAATTAAATAAGCACCTATCCAGGCATGTCTATGGGTCAGCTCCCGGTGTTTTCTCCTGTCTACCTGATGAATCTAGGCATCTTGGGGCAATGCAGCAATTGCCTCATGTACACAGACAACCCTCTCCTCCTACCACCCAACACTACAACCTGTGAGAGATGCACTTATATAGCCAAACTGGAAGCAAACTTCTCTTCACCCAAGACTGGACTAGACAGTCAAGAGGAGAAGGTAAACACTTGCACCACACCACACTCATCACATAGTCCCTCAAAACCTACACCACCAAAACACACACATAGAAACACAAAACACACACCTAAATTTGTGGAGGCTCTCAGTAAAATCCTGCCCAAGCAAAAGGGACCTCCAAAGCAGAAACACAAGCAACCTCCACCCCCCCAACACAACCCAAATGACACATAGCCCACTAACTCAGTGTGCCGCTCAACCCCAGCCAATAAGGCATAACAATGTACCCAACACTCTAGTCATAGGTGACTCTATAGTCAGGCACACTGATGTTCCACTCACCAGGCTAAACAAGGAGAACGTTACTTTCAGCTGCCTGTCAGGTGCCAGGATCCAACACATAACGCATGCACTCAGGTCACTCCACAACAAGTACAAATATGACTCTGTCATTGTCCATGTTGGTGTGAATGACCTGAGACATACCTCCCTGGACTACATGAAAAGGGACATGGAGGAGCTGTCCAATCTTGTAGCCCAGGCAGGTATGACCCTAGTCCTGAGTAGCATCCTGCCATCACTCAGAATGATACCACAGTACAAGAACAAAATGATTGACTTCAACAATTGGCTAAGCTTCTGGTGTCATTCTAAGGGGATCCAGTATCTGTCTGCCTGGGATGACATGATCGACAAACCATGATGCTTTGCCAGAGATGGCCTGCACCTGGTGCTCCTGGGATTCCGGATACTGGCTAAGGTTCTAGCCACCACTATAGTGCCTTTTTTAGGCAAGTTTCAAATGACAAATTCACCACCATAACAGGTACAAGCAAGCAGAATCTGAGGGTATTGCTACTCAATGCTACAAGTCTAAACCTCAAAATGGACTCACTTGATGCACTCCTTAAAATGGAGAACATCGGCATCTGTGCAGTGACAGAGACCTGGTTCAAAGCTCCAGAGAGTACCCCTGCATTACCAGGCTATAATTCATACCACACCTTTCGGCCACCTAACCTGGACTGAAATACTAAAGGCGGAGGCATGTCCATATTCATTAAGGATACCCACACCTCCAGGCTAGTTGCTCAGCATAATGCATCCAAGATTATCCAAGTGCAACTAACTCTGGGCAAGACCGCAATCCAAATTGTAGCTTGCTACAGATCCCCCACCATGCCCCAGGATTCCCACTCCTCATTTCTTGATACACTGGAAAATATTAGGGTACAACCTAACACCCTAATAATGGGCGATTTCAACTACCCCACCATTAACTGAGAACACTACTCATGTACCAACTCTTGTGCTCAACGTTTTCTGGAATTCATAAATTCCAATGCCTCGGATCAACCTAACCACACCTCCACCAGGGGCAGCAATATCCTAGACCTGGTTTTTAAATAACATGGGCAACTGGTGCTCCACACCAGAGGTCAATTCCTCGTTGGTCAGATCCGACCACAAGCTAATCACCCTAGACATCCACATCCCTCCCCCACCCCCCATTAGGGAAACCACTGTAAAAAATTTCTCCAAAGCCAACTTCACGCTTCTTAAGCCAGAAGTGGAAAACTTTCACAACACCCATACTGACGGACAATAGAGGTATGACTGCTGAGTCCTACACAAATGCATTTTATAAGCACTTACACGAGTGCATGGATCGTGCAATCCCTAACAGAACCAAGATGTTATCCTACAAATAAAGGAAGACAATCTGGTGGTACCCTGCCATAAGCAAACTCTACAACAGAAGAAAGAAACTGTTGCAAAAAAAGAGTAAAATCTCAGGATTGGAGGAGCTCCCTGGTCAGCCTCAGTAAGAAGCTGAGATTCCTCATAAAATCCTCCAAAGCTAGTTACAAAAACAAAATTGCCACTGACTCTAAAGACAATCACAAAGCATTCTATAGCTATGTCAAGAATCTCAATGGCAACACTCAGATTTGCTCTGAGTTACAGTGCAATGGCACTAAATATACAGAACCAACTGATATTGCCAACATCCTGGCAGATAGGTTCAGTGCTAACTTTACCCCCCATCCCCTAAAGGGCCCATCTCTATACCGGAAGAATGCAAAGTTCCTGTAATCATGGCTGCACAGGTAAAAAGCACAGTCTCCAAAGCCAAGAACACAAGATCCATGTGATCTGACAACATCCCAGGCTGCTTTCTACATGAACTACAGAACGAACCGGCACCCCACCTAAGTACCATGTTCAGTCATAACCTCACCTCAGACTATGTGCCCACTGAATGGCACACAGTGACGGTTATCCCACTCCACATAGGGTAGCCACCACAGACCCCGGAAACTACCGCCCCATTAGCCTGACGAGCCTGGTCTGCAAGGCTATGGAACATATCATCATGGAACTTATAAACAATGACATTGGTAATCTCCAAACTCAGGACCCCACCCAGTTCGGGTTTGTAAAAGGCAGATCATGTCTCCTAAACCTGATAGACTTCTTTGAAGCAGTCACCAAAGCTGTAGATGAGGGTAAGGTGGTTGACACAGCCTATCTAGATCTCGCCAAGGCTTTCAACACCATCCCCCACTCTGGAATTATAGATAAACTCACTAAACTAGGTATAAATTCCTATGTCACAAGATGGGTTGCCAACTGGCTCACGGACAGAACCCACACTGTGAAAGTAGCAGACTCCAAATCCAACTTCAGACCAGTGACAAGCGGATTTCCACAGGGTTCAGTCATGGGTCCTCTCCTGTTTGGTATCTACTTCTGAAATACAGGCTAACACAGAAGGTCTTTGGCTAATGAAGTTTGCAGGTGACTGCAAACTAGGAGCCATAATCAAAACTCCAAAAGATGTGGACATCCTACAAAAGGGCCTCACTGAGACAGATGCCTGGTGTCAAAGCCATGGCCTCAAGCTCAATGCCAAAATGTGCATTGTCATCCCTTTTTGTAAAAACTCTGTGCCCATGAACTGCCACATAGGCGGTGGTCTACTTAACACCAAAAGTGTGATAAGAGACCTTGGGACACAGGTGGACAGTAGTCTCTCCTTTGATAATCACATCACCACAGTAGTCAGGAAATCCTTCTACGTGGCACACCTCATCACAAAAGGTTTCTCATCCAGGAAAAAAGAGGTCATTGTTCCCCTCTACTCATGACTCATTAGACCCATTATAGAGTACAATGCCCATTTTGGTATGTATCTCACAAGACTTCTACAACAACTGGAAAGGCCGCAGAAATACCTCACAAAGAGGATTACTGGCCTCAAACAGATGCCCTATGCAGACCATTTCAAAAAACTGCAGCTTTACTCTGTCGCATATCGCCTACTCAGAGGCAATCTCTGCCTAACACACAAAGCTATGTCAAACCCAGAGCTTTTGGACATGCTCCACTTAAAGTAATCCCAATCCTTCCGAGCTACACGCTCTAGGGACCTAAACCTTGTCACCACAATAAACAGAACATGCTGGAGGGATAGATTCCTGTCCCAGGGACTTCCCATACTCTAGAACAAACTACCTAGCTATATCAAACAAAGCTCCTCATTAGCACTCTTCAAGAAAAATCTTGATGATTGGATGGGAGATAGGACATTCACCCCGAGGATCACTTCAGTGGCTCTGCTCAACAGTGCACAGGAAAATAATTTTCTTAGGTGGCGAAAGCCAGGGTACCTTTTGGCTAGGCTTATATAGGCCCTAGGGCCAATAGCCTAATACCTACCTATGAACTTATGAAGTACATAACTTCTTTTTTTAGTAGCTGTTATGCCAGCTAAGAAAATTTTTGAACTTCAAGTCTTATCATCCAAACCATGGATGTCCTCTAGTACCAACCCATCCTTTATGCCTAAAATAGCTATGGAGATTAATATTAATCAGTCTATACAATTGCCTGTCTTCTTCCCAAATGTTTCTAACAAGGGTGAATATGTATTACATCTTCTTGATGTGCACAGACAACTACATTTCTATCTTCATCGAAGAAAACAGTTCAGAAAGTGTGATCAACTATAAGTATCCTTTGTGCCTAACTGTCTAGGTCAAGCAGTATCCAGAATTACACTGGCCAAATGGATTACTGACTGTATTTCACTGATTTGTTCAAATAATGGTCTGGAATTGCCTCGCCCTCCTAAGGCCCATTCTGTTAGCTCTATGGCAACATCATCTGCTTTCTCCTCCAGAATGTCAATTGATGAAAATTGTGCAGTGGCTACTTGGTCAAAGACTCATACCTTTGTGACACATTATAAATTGGACATTGTCTCCAGAAGTAGAACTTCCTTTGGTTCAACAGGGCTGTGGCATATCTTTCTTGAGGCCACCAAGCTGGGGACCTTAACTCATCAGTGAGGAAGAATGGAAAGGACAACATCAGATTTAGAAGTTAGGTAATTACCATAACTTGACATCTGTGTTGTCCATTTTCATTCTTCCTCACCTTTTCTCCAAACCATCCCCTGACCTAGTTGCTCCTAGAGGAGCTATGGACTATGTAGGAAACTTCATGTTCCTGGTTTGAACCTCTGATATTTTTCTACCTATTTCTGCCTCTATGTCCAGTAGGCAATAAAGCAGCAAACTCAATCTGAGGAAGCTGGGGAAGGTGTAGAGCATTATGGGTAGAGGGAGGAGCTCAAGACTGGGATCCAAGTCTGAAAAATGCGTCCGAGTCAGATCCGGGAATTGGATCTGTGACCCATAAGCAAGGAAGAATGAAAATAGACAACACAACTTCCAGGTTATGGTTAGCACATAATTTCCAGTTTAATGATCTGGGAATGGGGACACAGCTGTAGGTCATAGTCAGAGATGATGGCCAGCTCAGCTTTAATGTGGGAGGTGAAAGAGAGGCTTGCTTTGCTCTTCTTTTAGAATTGTGGAGCTAACGTCTTGGAAAACTTAACCAGATAAAGAGGGCATGTGTGCAGTATGAGCCTTTAGATGCATCAGCTTAAGAGTGCTTCTTTATTATCCAGTACTATTAAACCAAAGGGGGGTGGGGGTAGGCCGTCCTCAGAAAAAGCAAAATCCTTGAGTGTATGATAAATTGGGGCCCCACTACCCAAAATTCAATTCTCAACGGAAAGTATTTGCAGCATGAATTAATGATAAGCCCCAAACCTGATGTCTGACTGTTAGAACCAGCTACACTAAAAATAGTGATGGATATCACAAGAAATCAAACAGGATATGGCTGAGATGCAGTAGGCTGCAGTTGCAAGATTATAGAAAGTTAATGTCTCTCTTCAAAAGCTCACTGGTATATTTCAGAACTTCATATACTCTTTTATTTAGTAATTTTCATTCTTGTAACTCTGGTTGTGTGATATATTTTATTGAATCAATGTATGAAAAATTAAATATAAATCTTGAATCCATCTTGGCATATTGAAATCTTATAATGTAATCTATGGATTCTTGTTTTTCAGGTTTGCCTTATACTATGTTGGAGTTGGCGTGGGTGTTTTGATCCTTGCCTATGTACAGATTTCTTTTCTAGTTCTAGCTGGAGCCAGACAAGTTAGGAGACTCAGAAGAGAATTTTTCCATGCATTATTGAATCAAGAGATTGGCTGGTTTGATGTGAATAAGAGTGGAGAACTTACCACCCGTCTTACAGAGTATGAGCATAGCTTCAGTACATTCTGCCTTAAAATTATTTTCCAGTTTATTTTTATAAGTTTCAAACTGTATCTGTTTGCATTTTATTCACTTTCAGTGACATCAATAAGATTAATGATGGCATCGGAGACAAGATTGGCCATTTTTTCCAGAATGTATCCACCTGTATATCGGGTTTGATAATTGGCTTTATATATGGATGGAAGCTTACGTTAGTAATTCTGGCCACAAGTCCACTCATGATACTGTCAGGGGTACTTTTCTCTAAGGTATGTGATAATCAGATAAAAGATTATAACAATAATGATTACAGAATAAAAAAAAATGAAATGGTTTAATACTGCTGACAAATTATTAAAGCAACATGTCTAATCCACCACATTGCAAAATTGCTGTTTTATAGGTAAGAAACTACTAAGTCATTACATCTGAGTGATACCTCCATTTATTTCTGTAATTACATCCTACAGATGCCTGTAGGTGTCAGTCATTGCTTGTTCATATTTGTATTAATAATTCTAAAACCATGCTACATACAAGATATTAAATCTTTCATCTTGAAGTTTACACAATGTCTAGTGCAGGTAAAGAGTATTTACTATGTTGTCACAAATGCCATGTTTTTCTAAATATCGTGACAACCAGTTAGCACAGACAGCACTGTTTAGCCTCATTTGAAAGCTGTCAGCTGGACGAACAAAATGTTGCTGTTGCCTTTATTTCATTGCTAGCCACTGTAGCTACCATGCTTCTTCCTTGAAAATTTCCCAACCCTCCCACCATTCTGATATTGCTGTTTCATAAGGCTATGTCTCTGCCCTCCAGCCCTTATGATTATTTGATTTCCAAAATCCCTCCCTCCCCTCTTTCACTGTTATTGACTGCTATATAAGCTATTTATGTTGTCTTCCCACCCATTATTTTCAATAGACCCATGATACAGAGTGCCCACCCAGCAAACCAGAATTGTTCTTGAGTAAACCTCCTTTACTACATACAGTTTGCTGCTCATTTTCCTGGAGCTCAGAAAAGCTTGTAGTCCTAGTCTGCATCCCAAAAGTGTTTTACTTGTATCCAGTGCCATCCAAGGAAAGGTAAATACCTTTGATTGCTAAATTGCATTTAAGTTATTTTCATTGATTGCTTTTGTTTCCTGCTTTTATGTGTGAATTTCATTGAATTTTTTTATAAAAATGTTCTTCCTTTCACTGTTACTGTCTTTAAATTACCTTCAGCAAGGGATTTCCAGCTAGTTGTTTAAGAGGTTTGTTACTATTGCACTTGTGGGTCTCTTCTATTGTGTTTTTTGCATCAAGAGGACTGGATTTATTCATCTTGTGGCAGGAGGCATTTTCCTTGTCTGTTTGAGTTGGGAAATACATCAGAGGGCTCATTATTTTTATTTATTTTACATTTGTTTAGCAGGAAGGTCTGACTGGACAGCTAGTCCATTTTCAGCAAAGGCCCAGGGCGAAGAACTCCACTAAAAATATAATACACAATAAAATATAATATGCAGTAAGAAAAATACATTTAAACTTACCACAAAGGAAAAACACAGGACATATAAAACAGAGTAACCAGATACATTACATACAAATATGACTGATCAACAAGACACCTTGTAATGAGATTGAAACTTATTTAACAAAGCTCAGGAGAATGCTATATTATTCCTTGCTTGCTGATTATACACTAACTACTATCTGAGTCAATGCGGGTCTATATCACTTTGTTGAATCCCACATCAGAGAATACCTCTTTGTCGAACACCTATTTATCGATGCTCGTATTCAGCAAATGGACTTCTCAGTGGAAATTTTCCTAGGGCAAAACAGTGGTCGGACACCATTTAGAATTTGCCCTTTTCTCCACTGTAGTGCCTTCTCAGAGTAGGTATATTTAGTTATGGGGGTTTGGGAGGCATAATCCCCCCCCAACATGAGTAGATGTTAAATTTTAGGATTTTGTTAACATTCACTAGGGTGGCCTACTGTTAGTTTGCCCTAGGAAAAATTTTTCTGAAAAGTCCGTTCACTGAATAGGAGCTTCAATTAATAGGAGTTCGATGAAGTGATATTTGCTGATGTGGGATTCAACAATGTGATTTATACCCAGTCAATGCACAAGCATCTCCATATATTAGATATTATTCTGTTAAGTGCAAACTTGCAGTTTTAAAAGTACTGTATTTTATTTTTTCTGTTACCTAATTGTTTCACTGAATAGTGTGCTGTGTGTCTCTCTGCAGTTAGTTCCCCACCCACGCTCCCAGTTCTTATCTTGCTGTTAGTGGCTCTGGAATTGCCCGTCCCTCCTGTAAGTCTGTATTTGAACACTCCTCCTGGGTCCATCTCATTTGCTTACTTAACAAAGTACAGGGAGATCATATTCTGAGTCTAGTGTTCACTCTACTTAATATAGAGAGAAGATTTGAGAAGGCTAACCCACTTAGGTTCTTCCTTCCTCTCTCCTTGCACTTTACTAGCTAAAAAAAATTGCACTTTATTCATCTGCATTTACTGTATTCGTGTTTCCTCCTACTTTATTTTGCTTTTGCCTCTTCTTAAAAGTACTCAATTGTATTTATTCTGCTGCATTTATTACTGCTTGGTAGTAGCCTGATTAAAGTGTAACTGTTATTCTAAGTCTTTTGGTTTAAGCACATGGGCTTCATACCAGCTGTTTTACATTAAGAAGGTTTGTGGTCTGCACTCTTGTGGCAGGACAGGCAGCTTACATCCTTCTAAGCTGAGAATTGCTGATTGAAGGCTCAGTGTCTGCTATTCTAACAGTGTATTAGTTCTGGTTTAAGCACTTGGGCTTCAGGACAGGTATTCTATATTAAGAAGGTTTGTGGTCTGCACTCTTGTGGGAGGAGAGGCTGGATTCTGCCCTTCTGAGCTGGGAATTTCTGGTCACAGGCTTATTGTGTCTGCTTATTTGAACGTTTCTTTCTGAAATTGGTGCACCTTGTTGCTGTAGCATAGACCAGATTCAGTCCTGCTGAATCTAGCTTTGTTTGTATAACTTGAGCACTGATCCAGGCCATCTTTTTTTTGGATAAGGTTTCCCTGCACCCTAGTGACAGGAGTGTGCAGTTAGAACTTGTCTAATTGAAGACTGCCGGGACAGGGCTCAGTTTTGAGCTTTTTCTGGTTAATTGGGTAACTTGTTTAAATCAATTTGCTCATTTTCTGTTGTTTTATATATATATAAAAAATTGCACTTTATTCATCTGCTTTTAATGTATTTGTGTTTCTTCCTATTTTATTACTAGGGGCATTGAATGCAACTCTGATCTGAGATATATAACAATAAGTATCCTTTTCTGTGCATTTAAAGTATTTTTTTTTATTGTATCTGCTTTATTTTCTGAAAACAAATACACACACACACACACACACACATATATATATATATATATATATATATATATATATATATACATATTTGTTTCCCACCTTTCTAAACTAGTGTAGTTCAGTTTTCAGGTTAGTGCTGAATTCAGGGCTGTGTTACAAGTCTCTGTGTTTGCCCATAATACCTTATTTGGATAGAAGGAAGTTTCTCTGTTCACCTGTGAGACAGGGGAGCTTTGAGCAGCTTATCTGTCCCTGGAGGAATGGTATCAGCTCAGGCATTAGTAGTTTATTGGCCATTTTGGGCTAATTTCTATCTCTTTCATTTCCCTGCTATAAAAACTGCATTTGCCAGGTCTTGCACGCCGGGTAGCACCGGTTAGCTAGGGTATAACTATTCCCGGCTCCACAAAGTCTCCTCTTCAATTTTTCCCTTGGAACTAGACAAACCTTCAACTTAAGCACTCAAACCATTAATTTCTCAGCCCAGCACTTGCTCAAATCTCATAGCAAGCACATATAAACCGTAGCATTAGACCCCCCCCCCCATACTGTACAGAAGGACAAAGCTCTCTATTTGACCTTACCAGCCAATCAGTAAAACAGTTCACTGTACCTATCCAGGCATGTCCAAAGGGCAGTTTCAGGTGTACTCTCCAGTCCAACTGGTGAATCTGGGCATTTTGAGGCAATGTTACAACTGCCTTATGTACACAGACAACCCTCTCCTCCTACCACCAAACACTAATACATGCAAGAGATGCCGTTATACAGCCAAACTGTAGGCTAAGCTCTCTCAACCCAAGACTGGATCAGACAGTCAAGAGGAGAAGGGAAATACTTGCATCACACCACCAGTCTCACATAGACCCATTAAACCAGCACTGGCAAAAGACACACATAAATGCATGAAAATATACTCGGAGGCTCTAAATAAAAATCTGCAAAAGCAACATAGACCTCCAAAGCAGACATCCAACCAACCACCACCCCCACAACACAAACCATGAAACACATACTTTACAAAACCAGTGTGCCACACAATCACAGCCCTTAAGGAAAAATAACATACCCAACACACTAGTAATAGGTGACTCTATAGTCAGGCACACTGACGTCCCACTCACTAGGCTGAACAAGGAGAAGGTTATCGTTAGCTGCCTATCGGGTGCCAGGATCTGCAACATAACACAAGTACTCAGGTCACTCCAGAACAAGTACAAATACGACTGTCATTGTCCATGTTGGTGTGAATGACCTGAGCCATACCTCTCTGGACTACATGAAAAGAGACATGGAAGAGGTCTCTGATCACGTAGCCTAGGCTGGTATGACCCTGACCCTGAGTAGCATCCTGCCCTCACCAAGAATGATACCACGGTATAAAGAAAAAATTATCAATTTCAACAATTGGCTTAGTTTCTGGTGTCATTCAAAGGGGATCCAGTGTCTGTCCGTCTGGGATGACAGGCTCGACAAGCCACGCTGCTTCGCTAGAGACGGCTTGTACTTGTGACCCTTAGATTTTTTAATACTGGCCAAGGCTCTTGCCACCCCCATAGTGTCTTTTTTAGGCAAGGCTAAAAAGACAAACCCACCACTGTAAATAGCACAAGTAACAAAAAACTGAGGGTAATGCTACTCAGTCCCAGAAGTCTAAACCTCAAAATGCATGCACTCGAGGCACTACTCAGTATGGAGAAAATCGATATATGTGCAGTAACAGAAACCTGGTTTAAGGCTCCAGAGAGCACCCCAGCACTACCAGGATACAACTCATACCATACATTTCGGCCACACAACCCAGACCAAAATACAAAAGGCGGGGGAGTATCCATATTCATCAAGGATACCCACACCTCCAGGTTAGTGGCACAGCACGATGCTTCAGAGATCATCCACATGCAACTAACAACTGGCAGAACTGCAATTCAAACTGTAGCTTGCTACAGATCACCCGCCTTTTCCCAGGACCCCCATTCTGCATTTCTAGAAACACTGGGAAACATAAAGATCCTACCAAACACCCTAATATTGGGTGATTTCAATTACCCAAACATTAACTGGGAGAACTACTCAAGTACTAACTCCCTTGCCCAACATTTCCTAGAGTTTATAAACTCAAATGCCCTGGATCAACTGGTCAACACTCCCACCAGAGGTGACAACATATTGGACCTGGTCATCACCAACATGGGCAACCGGTGTTCCACGCGAGAGGTCAACCCACTGCTGGTTAGATCTGACCATAAACAAATCACTCTTGATATCCATATTGTGCCTCCACCCCTGGTCAAGGAAATCACCGTGAAAAACTTTTCAAAAGCAAACTTCACATTAGTTAAGACCGAGGTGGAAAGTTTCAAAGCCCCTGTGCTAAATGATAATACTGTCCAAGCTGCAAAATCATTTACTAATGCATTCTACAGGCACCTACAAGAATGCATGGATTGTGCTATCCTAAGCAAAACCAAGGCTCACTCCTCCTGATGGACCCCTGCCATAAACAAGCCATACAACAGAAGGAGGGAACTAGTACAGAAAAGAGTAAAATCCCAAAAAGGGAAAACATCCCTGATCAGTATCAGCAAGAAACTATGATCCCTCATAAAATCATCCAAGGCTAGCTTCGAAAGAAAAATTGCCGAGGACTCCAAAGATAACCACAAGGCATTCTTTAGCTATGTCAAGAATCTAAGTGGCAATGCTGAGATCTGCTCAGAGTTAGTGCAGAATGGCACAAAATACACTGAACCAACCGATATCGCAAACATCCTGGCAGACAGGTTCAGTGCAAACTTCACCCCCCTCTCACCCCAAAAGGCTCATAACCATACCAGAAAAATGTAGAGTCCCTGAAATCACAGACACTCAGGTTAAAACAGCCTTCTCCAAAGCCAAAAACACAGCATCAATGGAACCAGACGGTGTCCCAGGCTGCGTCCTACATGAACTCAAAGACAAACTAACCCCTCACCTAAACACATTGTTCAAACTCAGCCTCTCCACAGGTTACGTACCCATAGAGTGGCGCACAGCAACGGTTATTCCACTCCACAAAAGTGGAGCCACAACAGACCCCAGGAACTATTGCCCTATAAGGCTGACTAGCTTGGTCTGCAAGGCTATGGAGCTCATCATCATGGAACTCATTAACAGAGACATTGGGAACCTCCAAACACTGGACCCTACCCAGTTCGCTTTATTAAGGGCAGATCATGCCTCTTAAACCTGATGGACTTCTTTGAGACAGTTACCAAGGCTATAGACGAGCTAAAGGTGGTACACACAGCCTACCTAAACCTCGCAAAGACCTTCAATACCATTCCCCTTTCTGGTATTATAGACAAGGTCACCAGCCTGAACATAAACCCCTATGTCACAAGATGGGTTGCCAGCTGGCTCACGGACAGAACCCACATGGTGAGAGTTGTGGGAGCTAGGTCTGACTCTAAACCGGTTACAAGTGGCATTCCCCAGGGCTCAGTCCTAGGACCCCTCCTGTTCAGCATATACTTCTCAGAGGTACAGGCAAGCATAGGAGGACTATGGCTTACCAAGTTCGCAAATGACTGCAAACTAGGGGCTATAATTGACTCTCTGACTGACACAGACATCCTCCAAAAGAGTCTCACTGAGATGGATACCTGGTGTCAAAATCATGGTCTCAAGCTAAATGCCAAAAAGTGAATAGTCATCCTGTTTGGAAGAAACAAAGTACCCACAAACTACCACATAGGTGGTAGTCCCCTAAATACGGAAGACGTAATAAGGGATCTGGGTACCCACGTAGATAATAATCTCTCCTTTGATAATCACATTGCCAAAGTGGTTAGAAAATCCTTCTATATGGCCCACCTAATCACAAAAGGTTCACATCCAGATCAAGAGAAGTCATTGTGCACCTCTACTCATCACTCATCAGACCCATCATAGAGTACAAGGCCCCATTTGGGATGTACCTTACAAGACACCTGCAACAGCTAGAAAGACCACAGACGTACCTCACAAAGAGGATCACTCGCCTCAAACAAATGCCCTGTGCAGCTCGACTGAAGAAACTCCAGCTGTACTCGGTTTTATACTGCCTACTCAGAGGTGATCTCTGCTTGACATACAAGGCCATGTCCAACCCAGAATTGATGGACATGCTCCACCTAAAGTAAACCATATCACCTCAAGCCACACGCTCTAGGGATCTAAACCTTACCACAACAATAAATAGGACGTGCTGGAGGGATAGATTCCTGTCACAGAGACATCCCATGCTTTGGAACAAGATTCTAGTCTACATTAGGCAGAGCTCCTCACTAACACTCTTCAAGAGAAACCTTGATGATTGGATGGGAAACAGAAAGTTTACCCCGGGGATCACTTCAGTGGCTCTGCTGGACAGAGGCACAGGGAACTAATCTAAGGGGGCAGTGAAAGCCAACACATTCTGGCTAGGCTTATAAATGCCATTGGCCAGATAGCCTAGTACCTACCTATGAACCTATAAGTGGGATTTAAGTAGCTCTTTAAATTTTGTAGTACTGGTAGTGGATCTAATTGCTTGTGGCAGGGAATTCCAGGTTTTGGCTATACAGTTAGAGTAAACAGAAACACTGGCAGTATTTTTACTTGTGGTTACATTTATTAATCCCTTGTTGTTGGAATGTAATACTCGATTACTTGTGTAGTGATTTAGTAGGTTTTGAAGAGATGGAGTTGTATTATGGTGATTAAGTATTTGATGGGCCATGGTAAGTTGGCTGTAGACTAGTTGATTGGGTAATTCTAGCCATGAGAGTTGCTTAAGGGCCGAACAGTGATGTGATCTATATGCAGAATCTGTGGCAAACTTTGCAATTTTATTATAATAAACATCTAGTTTATCTAAGTCAGATTTCTTTAGATTAGTGAAAATGGGAGCTGCATAGAGGAGGGTAGAGTTAAGGTGGGTTCTTGCTACGATGGCCTTTGTGTTGTTTGTTATTAAGTATCATTTACTGCTGTATAGGCTACTAAGTTTTTTGTGTGCTTTAATTGCTTGGGTTATGTGTATGTCAGATTTCATGTTTTTATCAATAAACACTCTGAGAAGTTTAGTCTGGCAGACTGGGGTAATAGCAGCATTGTTTTTGTGGTGATTTTAAAAGGTGGGGGTGGGGAGCTCCATGGCTCTTGTGGGATGGTTCTACTGCAGTGAAGGGCTGTTGAGTTAATTGTTGAAGTTGAGTTTAGTTTTCTGTTTTTTCTGTGCTGTTATAAATTTTGCATGTCTGTGTGGGTTAGCAGTGCCCTGTACAGTAACACATACCTACAAAGAAAATTTTCTCTGTAGAATGGTCCATAAAACTGTAGTCTATAAAGCAGCAATATAGTGCAAACACCTGGTGTGTCAACAAGCTTAGAGCAGCTGGTTGGGCCTCAAGTGGCAATACCTATAGGTTTACTAGAATACAGTGTTGTGTAAACATTAAAATTAGCATAACTTTGTTCTGTTTAGCTTAATTTGCCTAAGTAAAGAACCCTTATTAGTCTGCACAAACAAATCAACCTTAATAGCCTTCTAACCCTAATACACCACCCCCTTGTAACTCACAAATCAAAGGACTGGGAATTATGGATATGCGATTTTCTGACTTCTCTATAGCCAGCTTGGTGGATATGAGCATCTTGAGACAATGTAGCAGTTGTGTCATGTTTACTGACAACCACTTAATCCTTAAAGGATCAGACACGGTATGTGAGAGGTGTAATTACACTGGAGGCTAAACTCTTGCATGCAAGTCCACATCAAGTTGTTGAAGCCACACACACAACACCCACCTCACATTGCATACAACACACACATTGGCTAACATATGCTAAGGCACATAAAAGCAATTATTCTAAACAACAAAGATCACCTAGACCACCCAATATCAAAGCTATGCCTCAGCAAGCCCAAAGATACTCAGAAAAAACAACACCTAATACCACACATACTGTCATTCTCAGTGGCGCCCCAACCACTAAACCCTTAAGGCAAGCAGACACACTTCCCAGGACTCTCATCACAGGTTACTTCATTGTAAGATATACTGCTGCCCATCTAACCAGGCTGAACATGGAGAAGATAACTGTTAGTTGCTTATCTGAAGCCAGGACCCACCAAACATGCATGCATTCAAGTCATTATGCCACAGGTGCCAGTATGATTCCATCATAGTCCATCTAAGTGCAAATGACCTGAGATGTACCTTCCTAGACTGTATGAAGAGAGAGATTATGGAACTTTCAGACTATGCGTCTCAGGCTGGTATGCTATTACTCTCACCAAGGATGATGCCATAATATGAGCAAAAAAAAAAAAAAGATTGATTTCAAAAACTGTCTTTCTGGTGTCATTCTAAGGGGATCCAATGTTTGTTAGCTTGGGAGAACAGTCAACAGACCACGTTGCTTTGCCAGGGATGGTCTTTGCCTTTCCCCTGTAGACTTTTGAATACTGGCTAAGACTTTGTCTGCCTCCATAGTGCCTTTTTTAGGCAATGCTTAACTGACAAACCTACTGACATAGTAAAATCAACTGAACAGAACCTTAAGGTGTTATTGCTCAATGCCAGGAGTCTAAATGAAAAACTACACTCCCTCCAAGCCCTCCTGACAGTCGAGAATATAGATATCTGTTCAGTTACAGAGACATGGTTTAAAATAACAGAGAGTACCCCATCAGTGCAATGTTTATGTGCCTTCCACATTTTTAGACCAGTAACTGCACAGAAAAGGGCTAACAGTGTAGATGTCTCAATATACATCAATAAGTATATCTCTGGGGTAGTCAGACATGATGATGTGTTGGAGTTCCTCCATGTGTAGATCACCATAGACAGAATACTGAACCATATCCTAGCCAGCTGTAGGTCACACTTCATGTCCCAAGAAGCTCACAATGCATAATTGGACCTGCTGGAAACATTTACCATGTAACTTAACACCCCACTCATGGGAAAATTTAATTACCCCTCTGTAGATTGGGAATCCTACATGGCCTCAAATCTACAAGCACAGAGATTCCTGAACTTTGTAAATACAAACACCCTTGACCATATTGTGAATATGCTCACTAGAGGCGCCAACATACTGGACCTTGTGCTCACAAATATAGGAGAATGCTGCCCCCCTCCCCAAACCCAGTGTCTCATCCCCCCTTGTACGGTGCAACCATAAAGTTATTTCCTTGGAAATCAAAATCAACTCTATAATCCCATTAAAGCCAGTAACAGTTAGAACTCTTCCAGTGCAAATTACCTGTTATTATATGATGATTTGTCAAAATTCAGCACCTCCCCAAACCCCGAGAATAGACCAGCCTATGCTGAATTGCTGTCAGAAACCTTGTATAACCATATCAATGGCTGCATAGATGCTGCTGCACCTATGAGAAGTAAGCTCACAACTAGCCCCAGAAATAAACCACCTTGGTGGCATCCTAAATTAAACAGGATATACAACAAAAGGAAAATAAATAGTGGCAAAAGTCAGGAAGGGTAATTCCCATAAAGATAAAAAAACTCTCTCATCAAAGTAAATAGGTAACTAAGGGGCTAATTAGGTCAAGAAAAGGTAACATGGAGGTTAAGTTATCCTCCTAAGTGAAAGATAACCATATAATACCTTCTACAGGTATGTCAGAAACCTCAAGGGCAGCACACAGGAATGTACCAAACTGGTGGTTAATGGTGCCACATTCACCAAGCTTGGTGATTGATATAGCAAACCTGTTAGTGAATAAATTCAGTTCTATCTTTACCCCCCTCTCACCCCAACCATCCCCAATAATACCCTCAAACATAACCCCTTCAACTATAACTAGGGAGCATGTAGTGGCTGCAGTCACTGAAGCCAAGAACAGAGCTTCAGTGGACCCAGACAACATCTCAGGTTGCCTCCTGAATAGTATAAAATACGACTTATCAGGACTCCCAGGAGTCATTATTTCACTGTAGTCTTAAAACTGCCTTTGTGCCACATGAATGGAGGATTGCGACAGTCATCCCTCCATCAAAAGGGAGGACAGAGGACCTTCAACATGTCCTGGAAACTACAGACCCATTTGTCTGACTAGACTTATTTGCAAAACCATGTAACAAATTATTATGGAAATTATCAACAAGGACATAGGAGACCTTCAGACACTGGTTCCATCCCATTTTTGCTATGTCAAAGGAAGGTCATGATTACTGAATCTAGTGGACTTCTTTGAAAATGTCATTAAGGCAATGGATGAGGGGAAAACTGCACATACTGCCTACCTAGATCTGGTTATGGTATTTGATACAATACAACACTCTGGCATTGTCATCAAACTTACGCAACTAGGTATAAACCCCTTTTATAACATGCTGGATAGCTAGCTGGCTCACCGATAGGACCCAGGAGATTAGAATCAGTGAGGCCTCCTCCACAATGTGGCTGGACACCAGTGCAGTCCCTCAGGGCACTGTGCTATTGTTTCATAGAATACTGTTGTCTTTCTCTGTCTCTGCAGTTAGTGGGGGCTACTGTGTTTCACTTCATTGATATTCAGTGTTAAACTCTTAGCCTAGAGGGTTTCTCTGTATTTATAACTGAGTCACATATCTTTGAATTTATTACTGCTCAGTACCTGAGTTGTTTGGTTTCTGCTACATACCTACAATCGCAACTACATTACTTGCTGAGTTAAGTACAAACTTGCACTGTTAAAGATTGTACTGCATTTAATTTTCTGTCTATTTAATTGTTTCATTGAATATTATGTCTGTGTCTCTCTTTAGTTATTTATTTTTCTATTTAATTGTTTCATTGAATACTGTGGTCTCGCAGTTAGTTTCCCACCCGCCATCCCTGTTCTTATTTTGGTATTAATCTTGGTGGCTTTGGAATTGCCCACCTCTCCTGTAAATTTGTGTTTGAACACTCCTCCTGGGCCTATCTCATTTGCTCACTGAACTGAGTATAGTGAGATCATATTTTGACTTCAAACACTCCTACCAGTCCCATCTGTTCATCTCTATCCCAGCTTTATTCAGTTCTACTGTCATTAGCTTGCTCTATCTAATACAGAGAGAACATTTGTGAAGGGCGAGCCACTTACGTCCTTACTTTTGAATTATCTTCTGTTTCTCCTTTCTCCCTTTCCACTTACCAAAAAAAAAAAGATTTCTAAGCTTGTTTCCAGCCTTTCCTTAACTAGTCAAGTCCAGATACAGATTTGCTGTATCCAGGACTGTTTGTAAGCTTCTGAGTCCCCAAAGCCTTTCTGTGGTGGAGGGACGCTTTCTAGCTTATCAGTGGGAGTGGTAAGCACTAGGTAGCCTATCCACCACAAGAGTTGTTTCTGGCCCAGAAATTGTAGTTTACTGTCCGTTTGGCAGTTTTTCCATCTCTTTCAACTTTCTGGTTTAAAAGGCCATGTTTGCGCTTGTTTCCCACCTTTTCTGTAACTAGTGTAGTCTAGATACATATTTGCTGTATCCAGGACGTTTTGTAAGCTTCTGAGCCCACACAAGCCTTTCTGTGTTGGAGAGAAGCCTTCTAGCTTATCAGTGGGAGTGGTAAGCACTAGGTAGCCTATCTACCACAAGAGTGGTTTCTGACCCAGAAAATGTAGTTTATTGGCCGTTTGGGCAGTTTTTCCATTCTTTCAACCTTTTGGTTTAGAAGCCTGCGTTTGCGCTTGTTTCCCACCTTTCCCCGTAAGTAGGCTAGTCCAGATATAGCTTTGCTGTATCCAGGACTGCTTGTAAGCTTCTGAGACCCCCCTCAAGCCTTTCTGTGTTGGAGGGAAGCCTTCTAGCTTATCAGTGGGAGTGGTAAGCACTCGGTAGCCTATCTACCACAAGAGTGGTTTCTGGCCCAGAAATTGTAGTTTATTGGCCGTTTGGCAGTTCTTCCATCTCTTTCAACTTACTGGTTTAAAAACCTGCATTCACACTTGTTTCCCACCTTTCCTGTAACTAGTCTAGTCCAGATACAGATTTGCTGTATCTAGGACTGTTTGTAAGCTTCTGAGCCCCCCAAGCCTTTCTGTGTTGGAGGAAAGCATTATAGCTTATCAGTGGGAGTGATAAGCACTAGGCCGCCTATCCATCACAAGATCCAGGTACAGATTCTTAGTTTTAGTACTTGAATTTGCTTATTTGTGCTCAGCACTTGTTCAGAACTTGCTGTTAGCACTAAATAAGCTACAAATTACTACAGCACTTAACCTTCCTCTTTACCTAGAGGGAAACAGTTTTTGTACTTACTTTCCTCACTTGCTTAGAGAAACACAGCTCTTATACTCACTTTCCTCACTTGTCTAGAGGAATGTAGTTTTTTATTCAGACATGTCCAAGGGTCAGCTCCCAGTGTTCTCTCCTGTCTATCTGATAAATGTGGGCATCTTGGGGAAATGTAGCAATTGCCTCATGTACACAGACAACCCTCTTCTCCTACCACCCAACACCACAACCTGTGAGAGATGCACTTATCTAGCCAAACTGGAGGTAAAGCTTTCTCCAACCAAGGCTGAACTTGACTGTCAAGAGGAGAAGGTAAACACTTGCACCACACCACACTCATCATATAGTCCCACTAAACCTACACCACCAAAATCCACACATAGAAAGACAAAAACATTCATGGAGGCTCTCAGTAATAATATGCTCAAGCAACATAGACCTCCCAAGCAGAAACACAAGCAGTCTCCACCCCCCAACATTACCCAAATGGCACATATTCCACAGACTCAGTGTGCTACTCAACCGCAGCCCATAAGGTAAAACAGTGTACCCAGCACACTAGTCATAGGTGACTCTATAGTCAGGCACACTGATGTCCCACTCACCAGGCTAAACAAGGAGAAGGTTACTGTCAGCTGCCTGTCGGGTGCCAGGATCCACCACATAACTCCACAACAAGTACAAATATGACTCTGTCATTGTCCATGTTGGTATGAATGACCTGAGGTGTACCTCCCTGGACTACATGAAAAGAGACATGGAAGAGCTCTCTGATCTTGTAGCCCAGGCAGGTATGACCCTAGCCCTGAGTAGCATCCTGCCATCGGCCAGAATTATACCGTAGTACAAGGACAAAATGATTGACTTCAACAATTGGCTAAGCTTCTGGTGTCATTCTAAGGGGATCCAGTATCTGCCTGCCTGGGATGACATGTTTGACAGACCAGGATGCTTTGCCAGAGATGGCCTGCACCTGTCTACCTTGGTATTCCGGATACTGGCTAAGGCTCTTGCTGCTCCTATAGTCTCTTTTTTAGGCATGGTTCAAATGACAAATTCACCACCGTAACAGGAACAGGAAGCAAAAACTGAGGGTAATGCTACTCAGTGCAAGAAGTCTAAATCTCAACATGCACTCCCTCAAGCACTCCTTAAAATGGAGAACATCAATATCTGTGCAGTGACTGAGATCTGATTCAAGGCTCCAGAGAGCACCCCTGCATTACCAGGCTATAACTCATACCACACTTTTCGGACACCTAACCTGGACCGGAACAACAAAGGTGGAGGTGTGTCCATATTCATTAAAGATATCCACACCTCCAGGCTAGTTGCTCAGCATAATGCATACGAGTTTATCCAAGTGCAACTAACTCTGGGCAAAACTGCAATCCAAACTGTAGCTTGCTACAGATTCCCCCCATGCCCCAGGATTCCCACTCCTCTTTTCTTGATATACTGGAAAATATTAGGGTTCAGCCAAACCCCCTAATAATGGGCTATTTCAACTACCCCACCATTAACTGGGAAAACTACTCATATACCAACTCCTTCGCTCAACGCTTTCTGGAATTCATAAATTCCAATACCCTGGATCAACTTATCCACACCCCCACCAGGGGTAACAATATTATAGACCTAGTCATTACCAACATGAGTGACCGGTGTTCCACACCTGAAGTCAGATCCACGTTGGTCAGATCCGACCAAAAGCTAATCACCCTAGATATTCACATCCCGCCCCCATCCCCCATTAAGGAAATCATGGTAAAAAGTTTCTACAAAGCCAACTTCATGCTTCTTAAGACAGAAGTGGCGAACTTCATGCCACCCATGCAGGTGGACAATGCAGTTACAACTGCTAAATCCTACACAGATGTACTCTATAAGCACTTAAACGAGTGCATGGATCATGCTATCCCAAAAAGAATCAAGACGCTATCCTCCAAAAAAAGGAAGCCAATCTGGTGGTCCCCTGCGATAAGCAAACACTATAACAGAAGGAAGAAACTGTTGCAAAAGAGAGTAAAATCCCATGAATGGTGGAGTTCCTTGGTCAGCCTCAGTAAGAAGCTGAGATCCCTTATAAGATCCTCCAAAGTTAGCTATGAAAACAAAATCACCACTGATTCTAGGGACAACCACAAGCATTCTATAGCTATGTCAAGAATCTCAATGGCAAAACACAGATCTGCTCTGAGTTACAGCACAATGGCATGAAAATTACAGAACCAACTGATATTGCTAGCGTCCTGGCAGATAGGTTCAGTGCTATCTTTATCCCCCTCTCACCCCCTAAATGGCCCATATCTATACAGGAAGAATGCAGAGTCCCTGTAATCACAACTATGCAGGTAAAAGCTGCACTCTCTAAAGCCAAAAACACAGCATCCATGGGACCGGACAACATACCAGGCCGCGTTTTACACAAACTTCAGAACGAACTGGCACCCCACCTAAGCTCCATGTTAAGTTATAATCTCACATCAGGCTTTGTGCCCACTGAATGGCGCACAGCAACATTTATCCCACTCCACAAAGGGGGAGCCACCACTGATCCCGGGAACTATCGCCCCATTAGCCTGATGAGCCTGGTCTGTAAGACCATGGAACGTACCATCATGGAACTCATAAACAAAGACATTGGCAACCTCCAAACTCTGGACCCCACCCATTTCAGGTTTGTGAAAGGCAGATCATGCCTCCTGAATCTGATTAACTTCTTTGAGGCAGTCACTAAAGCTATAGATGAGGGAAGGTGGTTCACACAGCCTATCTTGACCTCGTCAAGGCTTTCGACACCATTCCCCATTCTGGAATTATAGCTAAACTCACTAAACTAGGTATAAATCCCTACGTCAGAAGATGGGTTGCCAGTTGGCTCACTGACAGAATCCACACTGTAAAAGTTGCAGACTCCAAATCCGACATCAAACCAGTGGCAAGTGGAGTACCACAGGGTTCAGTCCTGGGACCTCTCCTGTTTGGTATCTACTTCTCTGAAGTACAGGCTACCACAGAAGGCCTTTGGCTAACAAAGTTTGCAGATGACTGCAAACTAGGAGCCATAGTTGAGTCCCCAAATAATGTGGACATCCTACAGAAAGGCTTTACTGAGACAGGTGCCTGGTGTCGAGCCATGGCCTCAAGCTCAATGCCAAAAATTGCATTGTCATCCCCTTTGGTAAAAACTCTGTACCCATGAACTACCATATAGGCAGCAGTCTACTTAATGCCAAATGTGTGGTAAGAGAGCTGGGGACACAGGTGGACAGTAGTCTCTCCTTTGATAATCACATTGCCACAATAGTCAGGAAATCCTTCTAAGTGGCACACCTCATCACAAATGGGTTCTCATCTAGGAAAAAAGAGGTCATTGTTCCCCTCTACTCTACACTCATTAGATCCATTATAGAGTACAATGCCCCTTCTGGAATGTACCGCACAAGACATCAGCAGCCACTGGAAAGGCCACAGAAGTACCTCACAAAGAGGATTACTGGCCTTAAACAGATGCCCTACACCGACCGTCTCAATAAACTCCAGCTTTACTCTGTAGCATATCGCCTACTCCGAGGTGATCTCTGGCTAACATATAAAGCTATGTCAAACCCAGAGCTGCTGGACATGCTACACCTAAATAAATCCCAATCCCTCCGAGCTGCATGCTTTAGGGACTAAACCTTGTCACCACAATAAACAGAACATGCTGGAGGGATAGATTCCTGTCTCAGAGACTTCCCATACTCTGGAACAAGCTACCCATCTATGTCAAGCAAAGCTCCTAATTAGCACTCTTCAAGAAAAATCTTGACAAGTGGATGGGAAATAGGAAATATACCTCAGGGATCACTTCTGTGGCTCTGCTCGATAGGGGCACAGGAAAATAACTTCATTGGGTGGCGTAAGCCAGGGAACCTTGTTTGCTAGGCTTACTTAGGCCCTTGGGCCAATAGCCTAGTACCTACCTATGAACTTATAAACTCCTCTTTAGCATCTACTTCTCGGCTGTCAAACTCAATGTCAAAGGCCTGTGGCCCCAACCAAGTTTGCAGATGTTTGCAAAAAGGGAGCAGTCACTGAATCCCTCCAAGATAAGGACACCCTTCAAGAAGGTCTAATGCAAATGTTTGGTACCAAAGCCATGGCTTAAAATTCCCTTCCAAGAAATGCATTACAGTACCTTTTGGGATGTATGCCACCCTGGGTAACTTCATCATCAATAAAACACCCTTAACAGTTAATGCAGCAGTCATGGATCTGGAACTCATGTAGATAGTAACCTATCCTTTGACCAACATATGTCCAAGGTAGTAAGAAAATCTTTCTGTATTGCTCAACTTATAGGTAAGGGCATGGCATCTAGGTCCAGAGAGGTCATCATGCCACTGTACTCAGCCCTCATTAGGCTCTGCATACTCATCATGGTCTCCTGATACTGCAATTTGTTAGTTTATTTTCTTTTTCTGGTTTTAGTACTTCCCTTTTCAGACAACCTTCAAAAAGCAGAACAAATTATTATGCTTTGTACTCCTAGCAAGAACACAAAGATCTGCCATAAAACTGCTGCAGATCATGTTTGACAATTCAGCTATGATGTTCTGTATCAAGACAGAGGGAAATTGCTGGGTAGACCACACAAAGAAGAATACCGTCATGGAACATTTTGCAAGCTAGAGGCATCAGTGAAATAAGAAGAAAGCAGGTAAGCAGAATGCACCATGACAGACAATATTGTTCACAAGCTTTAAAATGGGCACAGAAGGAGCGGTGATCAGAAGAGAGCTTGTCACTGATACTCTACAAGCATGGCGTTCTGCAAATATCCGACTGAGAAAATTGGCAATCTTCAGCTTTGGCATTGGATGGAAATGTATGTGAAGGGGATTGGTGCACTGCCACAATCAGATACTATGCATCAGTGTACCTTCCAAAGTTGCTGGAGCACATGGAAGCAGACATTCACATTGCTATACATGGAAGACCACTGGCAGTCATGTGCGATGAAAGCACAGATAGCAATGCATGTTGTATTTTGTTATATTTATACTCCAGGGAGGGAGGTTGTGAATGCCCAACTGCACACAGATCTCAGCTGTGAATCACTTAACGTAGCTCAAGCTGTGCTGAAATCACTGCAAAACTACAGAAATGACCAACAAAATATGACTGCCTTTGTGAGTGACAGTGCACACTACTTGATTAAAAGCTTTAAGGAAGCAGTTCATGGAGTGGTAGGAGACCATGTTATACATGTTGCTTGCTGGGCTCATGTGCTATGCCTTGTGGGGGGTAGACTGTTAATGAATTTGTGGCACTTTTGAAATAAGTCTTTCAGCAGTCTCCAAAATGAAAGCAGGAATATGTAGCTTTCCTTGAAGACCTTGGGCTTAACAGACACTTGGTTGCATTGCTACATGTGCCAGCGCTGACAAGATGGAATACATGGTATGCAGCTGTGCAGCACCATGCAGAACATCTGCAATACCTGTGGGACTTCTTCACTGAAGATGACAGTGATGCAACATCCATGAACCAGCTATGGACTGTTCAGGAAGACAGGCATTCAAAACTTGAAATTCAGACGAGTTTCTTCTTGGGGAAACTCATTAGGCTAATCACAGCAGTTAAAACTATGCAGTTTAAGGACAGAACTCTTGCAGTCTTGATCTGCAACAAGTTAATTTAATTTCTGAGTCATTATCAAGCTGGGAATATAAAAACTCCAAGGTCTGAGAAGAAAAAATATGAATTTCTCCATCTGCATAGGCCCAAGATCAAGGAAGATAATATACAGGTGTTGAGGTCTGCCTTTAAGGTCAGTCTAGAAAAATTAGACAAGCATCTAGATAGCAACTCCTCTGTTACTTTCTTAAAGGCCTGCATAATTTAGAACTCATAATTTACCACACCTTAACAATGACTTTCAGTCATATGCAACCCGCATGCCCATTTTTAAAATGGATAAGCCAGGTCAACTTCAGAATGACTGGGAAGTATATGTTTGTCAAGATGCGCAGGAATTACCACTGTTCTCATTTGACTTGCACAAGTACTGGCTTTCAGAGGCTTTGCAGATCCCAACATTGTCTGAAAAAGTACTGAGAGCTATATGAAGAATTCCAGTTTTCAGGGCTGAAGTTGAACGCTGGTTCTTTGAGCAGTTGTTAAGTGATCAATGTTGGACTGTTAGTACTGTCAGCAGCCTGAAACTGCTAACCATGCTGCTGTTCAACAGCAGCAGTAACAACAGTAGGACAGTGCAGCCATAAAGTTGCTTCCGAAGCTTGGACATAATACATTACTCTGACTGTGTCTGACTGAATTTTGAAAGCATGTTTTAAATGTGTATTTACAGTGCATGCACCTTAACAAATATTCATGTCTTCTTGTATGTGTACAGTTTCTGAAATTGTTTTTCGTATTAAACTTCTGTTTGTAAATATTTTGATTTGATTAAATTTTATTTTTCTTTCTCACTCACTGTGTGATTATGATGTGTTTTTCTTTGCTAATACATTTCCTGTTTTATGATATGGTTCTATTTAAGACTATATTGCCTCAACACCTTGCATATCACTGGTTAAATGGCATGATGGCAAATGTCTAGGAATGCTTTACCTATGGTTGCTGTATAGGATCTTTAAGGTAGATCATTATTTATAGTTGAAAGGTCTTGGATTAGTTAACATCAAGAGGGCTTTATAAGCAGATGAGCCTGTGATGGGTCTATATTATAATATTGACATGTTAAAATTGACTCTGACTTGTTCGACACGAAAATGTCGAATGCCAAGGTTAGCGAAAGTCCAAATCACCGATTTCTTTCCAATGGAAAGAAAGAAATCGGTTGACCAAACACCAGTGCCACACAAAAACAAACATATGTCTTGGAGAGAAGTAATTACTAGGTTTGAGATGTAGAGGTCTTTTTATTGCTTTATGACTTCCTAGCAGCTCAGGAGTTCTGAGCAAACATCTGAGAGGTATGTATTTTTCACACAGAGATGTTAAAGTCTGTTAGTTTCTGTTTTAGCCTGGGATCTGAAGTCACGTGACAAAAGTGATGTCATCCAAGCTAACCCAACAGTAATATTTGATATTAATTTAAGAACTCTCTCAGAGAGAGAGAGAGACTGGGCATTTTGTATTTTGTCTTGGACCTAACAAGAACATCCACTCATCATCACCATCATCTGCACTTGCCTTGGCGTAAGTAATATTTAGGGCACAGTATCTCTTTAAGTAATATTTAGGGCACAGTATCTCTTTTAGATATAGATAGGAATATAGTAAAGATTAGTTTAGATGTTTTCTGTATTTATTTGAGACTGTCCTGCAGTGTTGTTTTAAAATATTTCCTGGGATTTTGAACTCTGAAGTTACTGTGTTGATTTACCGAGTATTGCCTTGTTATTTTATTATTTATTATTAAATATATTTAAACTTATCTTTGTGACTGATATTTGTGAGACATATTTAAGCTTTTAGAGTACTTGCATATGTATTTGGTAACACTGTACAGGCCACTCCCAACTAACCTTGTAAGTCTTGGTCATACTACCATTTGGATAATAGCAACATTACACAGTAGGATTGAACACCCTTTGTTAAGGGCCTTAAAAGTAGCTGGTAAGTAGTGGTTGGTGGCAGTGGAAACTACCTTATGGTCTGGGCAGAAGGGGGCATAGCTAGTAAGCCTGTGCATGTGTGTGTGTGCTTGTATATAATTCAAAGCTCAAAAAGCGTGTGTGTGTGTGTCAGCTATTTGGGCAGGGACACGAAATATTGGTTGGACAGAGATGGTGCTGGAGGTTTTGGCTTGGCCACTCACCTGAGATCTCAACCCTGTAGCTGGGCCAGTAGGTAGTCTTATTGGGGATCTGGAGAAAGATGGAGAAACCAGCCCCAGACTGACTGTGGTCTCTGTGTGCTCCTAATGGAAATTGCACTTTACTGTGTGTTTTCATCCTCCCAGTGTGTACATCCACTAGCTGCTGCCACTGGTGAGGATTGAGGCTGTTTGATTACTGGGTCAGTGTAGGGGTCTCACAGAGCCATCTAGTTCCATATATGGTCCATTGTTTATTCTGGAGTGAAACAAAACAGTCCTTGGTCAGCTAGGTCCTTAAGTCCCATTTTGCTTTCCTTGCATAGCCCAGCCATAACACATCTGGTGATAGGTGTAGGATGAAATAATACTGTAGCAACTCGTCTTCTCTTACAGGGAACATGAAAGCAAGAGAGAAAGAGACAGACAAAAATGTCAAACCCAAAGGGTGTTTGGTTGCTGTTATTTATAAGTCTCAGTAGAAACTCTGAAATATTGATTCGTAGTCCTAAACTGATAAAAATCTGAAAAATCATCTGAAAAAAAATGAAAAAAATCACTGGGTTCTAATAATCATGAACAGAATTTGAATTTTTCAGTCACTGAAAATCATTGTCCCTGGGCATAGTGGAATATGGAAACCTTTACTCAAAAAGTTTCCACATTGCACTAAATCTTTCTTGATTATAAGTTGCTCTACTGCTGAGGTTTTCCCCTCACATGGGGCCTCAACATGGAGAATAATATTGTGGGTGAAGCTGAATGTTAATGCAGCAGTCCAGGGAAGTGACTAATGCTAATTAGCCATGTGTTCTCCTCTGGAAATGTCCACAGCTTCCAATTTTCCTCAGCTGAGTGATTTCAGAGAATCACTCAACTAAGTAAACTTTTACTGTATGAGGAAAAAAGTGAATGGTGTCAAAACATGGTTATCACCCATTCACTGATGTCAGAGTGCTCACAGAAAAAGTAAGTTCAGTGAAGTTGTGGGAGTAGGGGGTTGTTAGTGTGTGTGTATGTGTGTGGCCATGTGTGTGCATGTCTGTATATGTATGAATGAGGTTGTATGAATGTGCGTGTTTACACTGGTGGTTTTACTAGAGGGATTAAGTAAGGAGTCAAGAGTGCGGGTGTGTGTGTGTGTGTGTGTGTGTGTGTGTGTGTGTGTGTGTGTGTGTGTGTGTGTGTGTCTGTGTGTGTGTGTGTGTTTGTGTGTGTGTTATTGTTATTGTGTGCATGCACAAATGTGTGTGTTTGCATCCAAGTATATGGCTGAGTTTTTTTGAGAGCGTGATTGTGCATAGAAATGTTTGAGAGTCACAGAGAGAGAGAGAGAGAGAAGAGTGTGTGTGTGTGTGTGTGTGTGTGTGTGTGTGTGTGTGTGTGTGTGTGTGTGTGTGTGTGTGTGTGTGTGTGTGTGTGTGTGTGTGTGTGTGTGTGTGTGTGTGTGTGTGTGTTTGTGTATGTGTGTGTGTGTGTTATTGTTATTGTGTGCATGCACAAATGTGTGTGTTTGCATGCAAGTATATGGCTGAGTTTTTTTGAGAGCGTGATTGTGCATAGAAATGTTTGAGAGTCACAGAGAGAGAGAGAGAGAAGAGTGTGTGTGTGTGTGTGTGTGTGTGTGTGTGTGTGTGTGTGTGTGTGTGTGTGTGTGTGTGTGTGTGTGTGTGTTTGTGTGAGCGCGCGCATTTTTGTGCGTGTACAGGGGAGCATGGGTTGCTAGAGGGAACACTAGCAGTCAGGTCTGACAGCCATAGTGTTTGATTCATACACCTGATAAAGAGCTGATAATGAATCCTTTCTCGTTTTGGCCATATGTGTCTCTGAATGCCATTTTCTCACAATCATACTAATTACCAACCTTCTTTAGGCAGTTAATGTGAGCGGTGAGGATTTTACTGAAAACAGGAGAAGGGCTACAAAAAATATACAATCTGATGTTGTCAGTCATTTTATCCTTGACATATGGGTTCGGTTATGACTTGGTTGTTACTACATCCTGTGAGAACTGAAAACTCTCGAGCTTAAGTCCTAACCAGAATGCTCCTTTCTAAATTACCTCAGATGTCATTTGCCGCTTCCTGTGACAGACGCGTTGCCAACAGTTCTTGAGCCAAGTGATTTTTTTCTCTTCTATTTTTAACTAAATTTCAGTGTTTATATGGATTATTTCTCTTATTAATAATTACTGTTTTTATCCTTTATAGCATACTGGTTTTCCAATAGCATCTTATCTTCCTGTGTTTCTCTATAACACTTCAGTGTTTTTCTCCAACTTCCATTGTTGGTAGTTTCTTTTCCATACCTTTGGGAAGTCTCTTATACCATTGTTCGTAGTTTCTTTTCTGTACCTTTGGTTATTCTCTTCTACCATAGTTGGTAGCCTATATCTTTGTTTCCCCCTTTTTTCTATCCCAAAAAAAGTGTGTTATACTTATATCTTTCTCTCCAGTATTCTCTCAATATACATAGTGTGTGTGTGTGTGTGTGTGTGTGTGTGTGTGTGTGTGTGTGTGTGTGTGTGTGTGTGTGTGTGTGTGTGTGTGTGTGTGTGTGCTGATGTGCACTTGTTTTTCTTGGTGCGCATCAGGCTGATAAGGGCAAAGGCACTTCTGGTTTTAAGAAATGCCTTAAACGTGGACAAAAACTGCCCAATTCTGATGGACACTCCCTCTGTGTTTATTGCCTGGGCCCAGTGCACTTACAGGAAAATTAGTCTATCTGCCATAGTTTCAGTCATAGAGTCCTGGTAGAAAGGAAAAAAAAGCAAGTTAATTTTGAAGGGGATGATAAAATCTGCCTCTGAAGAGGCCATCTCTGGTTATGAGAAAAAGAGTAAAACTGATGACTGTTCCTATTCATCATCCTCTTCTATTTCATCAAAAGTTGGCAAATCCAAGAAAAGGAATTGATCGGTGCCAGCTTTTTTCTCAGCTCTGATGACTAAGAGACTTAAAACTTCAGTTCCCTCTGCTAGTGCAGAACCTGTACGGACCTTAAAAGATACTTTTGTACCAGCCTTGATGCCAACAGTTTCTCCCTCACTGGTGCCAAAGCTGTAGGCACAGACCCAAGGCCAGACCATAGAGGCAATAGTCTCTGTGCTGTCTGTTACTCTGGTACCGATGTCTACGGCGCCAGCAGAAAATGCTGAATTTTCATTCCTAGAGTGCACTAGGACCAGATATTCCCCATCCATTGACCTTTTGCAGGCCTGTTACCTAGCCCTTTTTTGTAATGACTAAGATCCCCTTCTACCCCAGTCTGTTTGTTCCACTAAAAGTCTAACAGAATTGGATGTGTTGAGATTGGTAGATCGGCTCATTGTGGTGAGGGGAATTTCAGGTATCTCATTGATTCTAGTTCCTTCTGGTGCCAGAAGCTTTCCTTCTTCAACCCTGACTAGTGTTCCTCCTCTTACCACATCTGAGGCATTAGAGATCCCAGCTCTGACCTTACCGGTGCCGGCTCTTTCGGTCCAGGTGAGATCTCCATCTCTGACACAGACTCTTACCCTGACTTCTTTGGCTTTTTCGGATCCAGAGATCTGTCAAGGTTGTGGCTATGCTGTCGACTCTGAAGGGCAAGACTCCACTCCAATTTTTTCAGAGCTGTCTCCACACCTTGGAGCTTCGGCATGTGTTAGCTTGACCCCAGCTTCGGCTTTGGGGGCTATCTCTTCAGAGGGAGGGGAAACCATGGTTCCGAGGCAATCCTTCTTGGTTCTGGGCTCTCTTCCCTCTTCAGGGGGACCAGCTTTCCAGGTCAGGAAGAGGGTCCTGTCCACTGTGGGCATTCAGTCAGCTCCACAGCTGTCAGAGCAATTTCCCATCCTTCCTCTTGTCCAGAGTCTCTACCAACTCCAACACCAAGATAGTGAGCACCGACGATACAGGAGTCACCTACTCAGGTTTTATTCTCTTCTGACACCTCTCCATATTGTCCCACTGAAGAGGTTCCTCAAAAGAGGAAGTGTAAGAGGAAACACTTAGATTTCCCCAGAGGAATCCATCATGGAGGATACTGATTAGGAAGAAGGGAAGGGTTTTCTATGGTCACCCCTGGAAGATGTCTCCTTTGAAGGTATCCTTGATATCCTTAAGCAAAGGAGTAGCTGGACATCCCAACATCTCTGCCCAGAGGAATCAGTGTACCTGCAAGCTTTCAGTGCTTGACCATCTACCTGTTTGGTAACTCCACCTGCTGATGAACTCATTAAGATGATCTTGCAGCGGGTGTGGAAGGCTCCTGACACTGTAGAACCCATCCCAAGAGACCAGACAAAATACTAACTGTTCCTGAGGATCATCGGTTTTCGACAAAGGGATTGGTGGTAGATGCCATGGTGGTAGCGGCAGTCACAAAAAAGGAACTGGCAAATGAAAGTTCCACTATATGTCCTCCGACTAGAGGGTCTTAGGTGATGGATAGGTTTGGCAAGCAGATTTACACTTCATCAACCTTTGCATTATGGTCTTTGAACTTTATGGCACACTTCAACAGACTTCAAAGGGATCTGATTAAAGAGTTACCAGATATACTGGCAGAAGATGTATTTGATGAAGTCCAAGATAAGGTTGCTTCTCAGTTGGCCATCCTAGAGTCCATTTCAAATTTATCCATGAGGCTCATAGCACATGCAGCCAATGGGATGACTAGAGCAGGTCTATATCATATATTCAAAATTCCAAAATATCGAACACCATCTGTTCAAACTTGGAATTTTAAATATTGAAAACATTGAACGCTCAGAATAGCGAATTTTTTCCCAGGGAAAAAATTTGCTGTTCTGAGAACCATACACACAACACAAGCACACCAAAATAAATAAACCACACACATACAGTTAACAAAACCCAACCCCACAGTAAACCATACATACATTACTAACTATCCACTTACCTTAACCCACACCCTAACCCTAAAGTCCGTACCTCTTGCACCACAGTGGAGGAAATAGCAAAGCCACGGAATGGCCCACCAAAATCTTGCCCTAGATAAGATTTAGATGTTCCGGGGCTTCGCTATTTTCATCATTCGATGTTGTGGGTTCGATGTTTTAACATTCGTTTTATTTTTTCTAAATTTTGATATAAACCCACTAGAGCAGTGGGATTGGGCATAGCCTTAAGGAGACACACCTGGATGTGGCTGTATGAGTTTGAGGAGCTATTTAAGCCTTCATTCGTGAATGCCCCCATTGATGGATTGTCCCTTTTTGGTCCTAGAATCTGAGAAACATTGTCCAAGTGTGAAAAGGCTGAAAAGACCCTTTCTGCAGTGGGCGTACATTTTTCTACTCCTCAATGGTCCTATTCAAGGAACCAGAGGAGTGGCAAAATGTGGTTCAAAAATTCCTAAGGACCTTTCCAGAACACATGTGGCAGTGATGTCCCAAGGGGCAGAGGGGGAAACTTTAATGGAAGATACCATCCATGCAGCAGAGGTGGCCTGCAAAATCAGGGTTCCAGGGACACATTTCCTGGGAAACCCTATCAGTGCTCCTGAAATGAAGCCCGATTGCCTTCCTCTGGAAGCGGTCAGGGGGAATTTATCCTTACAATAACATGCCTGGCTTCAGATAACTTTAGATCTTTGGGTGCAGAGGGACATAACCAGAGGATGCACAGTACCCTTCTTTCTTCCTCACAACTCCAACAAAATTCCCGATGTTCCACCCAGTCAGATGGAACCAGCAGTATTAGAAATTCAAAAACTGCTAGAAAGAAGAGTTATCCAATATGTCCCATCAGGGCAGATAGAATTCAGACTTTACTGAAGAGTTTTTTTAGTGCCCAAAAACACAGGGGACTGGAGACCAATTTTGGATCTAAGTATCTTGAGCAAGTTTGTTCGACAGATAAAATTCCAGCTGGTCACAGTTTAGTCTATTCTCCTGTTTTTAGGGAAAGACAATTGGATGTAATCTTTGGGATGCATATTACCACATAAAAATGGACAAGTGCTCCAGAATATTTCTCCACTTCTGGCTTGGAGACAGTCATTATCAGTTCAGAGCTCTGCCCTTTGGCCTCACCACAGCCCCCAGGGTGTTCACCAAATGCATGGCAGTTGTAGCAGCTCACTTGAGACTGCACACATTCCAGGTGTTTCCATACTTAGACAACTGGCTCATTATTGCTCCCACCAGGCATCATCCAGAACAAGCAAAAGACTATGTCCTCCAGGTCTGTGCCAGTCTAGGAATCACTGTCAGTTGTGAAAAATTGCAACTGACTCCTACCCAAACTATAGAGCTCATAGGAGCAGTACTAAATACCAGTTCTTGCATAGATTCCCTTCCTTATCTAAGATTGCAAAAAATCAGGAACCAAGTGAAGAGAATTGTCAGAAGTAAGAGAGTAACCGCATGACTAGTCTTACAAGCCTTAGGGTCAATGTCAGCAGCCATAACCTTAGTTCCCTTGGCAAGATTTCCCATTAGAATTCTTCAATGGCTTTTAGCATCCCAGTGGTCCATACTGCATCAAACAATGTCACATCAGATCTTGATTACCAGCAGTTGCAATGTTCTCCTTTCATAGCCCAAGACTTTATCTTGGAGCGCATTCAGAAAATGATCTGTTGCTTCCTTCCGCATTAAGGAAACCAATTCATGTTGTTGTACTTCAGTTCTCTTACTCAGTTCTTTTTCATTGGATGAGAAAAACTCAACGAGCAGTCTCAGGCATACTTGTCCAGTTTCTAAATTAATGCATTGCCATTGTGCCAGCAACGTGGGATAGCTATCACCATAGGTTGGCATGTTAAGAACCCTCAAACCCCTAGGTATTACATTTAACTTAATACCTACCTCTAGGTGATACTGCTGACATTGGAGCCTTTTAAAACAATATCAATCATTTTCAGTTCTCCTCATTACATCTTGGGCTTTGGAATTAAAGGCTTCCTGCATGTTATACTCCTTCTCATCAAACTGTATTGCCCAATTAACAGTGGAGTCTGTTGGAGAGACATAAACTTTAAGAGTCTGTCATTCCTACACTGTGGAATACTCAAACTCTGCTCATTGTCAATTCTGGCCATCACCCCTTGCTCACTGGAATCAGGAACCCAAAGAGAACAAACAAACAAAACAACTGTCTTCGAGCAATGAACTACACTAGTATAAATGTACTGTAACCTTGAACTGAAATCAAGGAAACTTAAGAGATTATGACTTTTATATTTTAAGATGAATTTTTGTATGTTCTAAGTATTCTAATTGTTCAGTTTTTATGGTCTTTGTTTCATGTAGGGATGTTACTTTCAATTTTAATTGTTTAATTAAGTAACTAAGCTTAGGAGTCCCTAGATATTGGTCATTTTAGTTGTTTTTTTGATTGTGTCTGAGGAAGCAATGCCATCATTGCGAAAGTGCTTACAGTAAACCTCCATTTTTGAATGTTTTGAGTGTTTTACTTGTACCTGCCTTGTGTCTACATGAGCTTTATTCAAATTCAAGGTTTCAGTACATTTACACTAGTGTAGTTCATTGCTGGAAGACAGTTGTTTTGTTTATTTGTTCTCTTTGGGTTCCTGATTCCAGTGAGCATGGCAGAAGGGGTGACGGCCAGTACTGACAATGAGCAGCGTTCGAGTATTCCACAGTGTAAGACTGACAGATTCTTAAACTTTATGTCTCTCCAACAGAATCCTCTGTTAATTGTGGAGTTACAGTTTGATGAGAAGGAGTTTAATGTGCAGGAAGCCTTTAATTCCAAAACCCAAGATGTAATGAGGGGAACTGAAAATGATTTATATTGTTTTAAAAGGCTCCAATGTCAGCGGTATCACCTATAGGCATGTATGAAGTTGAACATAATACCTAGGGGTTTGAGGGTTCTTAACATGCCAACCAATGGTGATACCTATCCCGCTTTGCTGGCACAATGGCAACGTATTAATTTAGAAACTGGACAGGTATGTCTGAGACTGCTTGTTGAGTTTTTCTCACCCATTGAAAAAGAACTGAGTGAGAGAATTGAAGTACAACAACATGAATTGGCTTCCTTAACAGGGAAGGAAGCAACAGATCTTTTACTGAATGAGCTCCTAAAGTCTTCAGCTATGAAAGGAGACTTCTTCAGCAGAAAAAGAAAAAACTTGCAAGGGATATAATGAATTTTAGGAACAATAGCGTATTCACTTGGCTGAAATCCCGTGAACACACCCAGGGGGTGGAACAAGGCAGTCATGAAGTGGAACCAGTGAATATGACTACCACGTTGGTGTGAGAGGAAGTGAGCTCGCCAGTATAGCTAGCATCAACATATTCTACACCCATGGCAGAACCGTTACAGCCGGCTATAGCCTCACATTCTTCTGCCTCGATGCTTGAAGCAGCACCAGTTGTGAGGAGGAAAGTTACTTCACAACACAAAGAACAGGTTTTTCCAACTCTACCTCTGCTGTATCGGAACAACAGGAAGAAATTGTACGAGCAGGAGGTTCAACGGAGTGGTCAGAAGAGGAAGGAGCCACCACCCACCAACAATGTAAGAACTTGAAAGAAAATGTGGGCAGCCATTCACCTGGGTTGATTTGGATCTTATCAAAACGTGTTTTAACTGAAGCAGAATGTAAATTGTTGAATAAAGGTTTAAGTTATATTCCGTCAGCTTCTGCTGACATTTCTGAGAGTTTGATAGAATTACAGATGTTTGTACGTAATGTTTCGCTTAAAGCAATGTTTAAAAATGATGAACAGACTAATGTAAACTACTTTAGAAAACCTAGTGTTTTTACTCCATCAATACAACTGGTATTAGATGTTTTTTTACATGCATGTGAAGAAGACATTTGTCATTTTTTAGGGGTAAGAAAAATAGAACCTGTCATGATAACTTAGAGGAAAGTGAACTACAGGCCTTGTATGACTTTCAGAATGATGCAAATATAGTTATTTGACGAACTGATAAAGGTGGACCAGTTGTGTTGAATAGAAGCTTTTGTTTTGATAATATGATAATGATGTTACAGGATAATAATGTTTACAGAATTATGAGCTTTAATGATATTGAACGAATGCAAGAACTTGTAATAAAAACTTTGAAGGAATGTGTATGTTTAAATATCCTCTCCAAAGAGTTGTTTCAGTACTTCTTGGAATTTCCATTAATTCCTCAGCTGCTTGGGCTCCCGAAAATCCATAAGAATCCTACCCACCCTAGCTTCAGCCCCATAGTGGCAGGGAGACAATGGTTGACTGAACCAATTTCTATTCACTTACAGAAACAACTTAGAGTGGTCTTGGAAACTTTTCCCACAGTTTTAAGGGGCAGTGAACATTTTTTACATGATTTATATGTAGCTGGGAGAGAAACACAGGGTAAAAGTGAAATGTTACTAGCTATACTAGATGTGGTTTCCCTGTTTACCTCCATTCCCAACCAGGTGGGCATAGCTATGGTTAAAGTGTATCGGAGTAGGAACAGTCAATATAGTTTGCAACAAATTGACTTGATATGCCTCCTATTGGCGGTAGTACTCAAGCATAATATTTTTGCATTTAATGGGGTTTGTTATTGGCAACATGCAGGAGTAGCAATGGATACTAGCTGTACCAACAGCTATGCAAAGTTATTAATGGCAGAATGGGAACACCATAACATACTAAGTCAAATGACTAACAATATTTGTTTTTATTGATGTTTTGTCGATGATCTTTTTCTCTTATGGAATAAGGATGAAAATAAGTTAATGAGGTTTTTGGAGAAACTTAGTAATAGCAGTCATTTTCTAAAATTCACCATGAAATATTCAGCAAGTGACATGGATTTTCTGGATGTTGTAATGAAGAACCAGTAAAGGAAATTTTCTACCAGGATTTATAGGAAGAAATGGTATCATCCTTCTTATTTATATAGGGATAGTATGCATCCCCAACACATATTTTCCAATATAATAAAAGGCTAAGCAATGAGGATTTCACATTTGACTTGTGAACCACGAGTATGAACAAGGCCTAGAGCGGTTAAAGACAGATTTGGAGATGAGAGGGTATTCAAAAGGGGAGATGGATGAACTATGTTCCATAGTAACTAAAGAGAGATCTACGAGAGCTAGACCATATTTCTCTGATACATACAAAGAGAGGTGCATTAGGCAAAGGAGGTGTACAAATGTGACCATAACTCTATCATATAGTCAAGATATTAGCATGATACGGAGTATCATACAATGTAACTGGCAGATACTGCAAGTAGATGAAGGAGTGAGAGGAGTGGTAGGTGCAAAATCCAGATTTACTTATAAAAATAAGAAGACATTAAAACAGAGATTATGTTACCCCAGAATGATTAACGTGCTAGGTAGTGGGACACCAGGTACTAAGAGATGCAATGCTTGTACATTTTGCAGTCATGTGGATGAGTCTAAATCTTTTAAGCATCCTGATACTGGCTACACTTAGCATTTGAAAGCCATGGCAGATTGTAATACTAAAAATGTCATTTATCTTGCCCACTGTGTGACTTGTTTCAAGTTCTGTGTAGGCAAGACTAATTGTCAGTTAAGGGAACGTATCATGGAGCAATCATATTGTACACAAAAGGGTCTTGAGTATCATGCTTTAGCGAAGCATATCAAGCAAGCAGGAGGTGACCACTCTTTTGTATTTCAAGTACTACAAGTGGTATATGAAAGTTTTAGCATGGGGGACTTAATAAATGAAACAGAGAATATGGAACTTAGATGAATTTTAAAGCTAGCGGCATATTCAGGACATGGACTCAATGATTTTATTTCCTTAAAACCAGTATTAAAATCAAGAAAACTTAAGAGATGATGAATTTTATATTTTAACATGAATTTTTGCATGTTCTAAGTGTTCTGTTTTTATGGTCTTTGTTTCATGTAGGGAAGTGACTGTAAATTTTAATTGTTTAATTGGATAATTAAGCTTAGGAGTCCCTATATATTGGTCATTTTAGTTGTTTTTTGATTGTGCCTGAGGAAGCAATGTCATCATTGTGAAAGTGCTTACAATAAACCTCTATTTTTGAACTTTTGAGTGTTTTACTTATACCTGCCTTGTGTCTACACAAGCTTTATTCAAATTCAAGGTTTTAGTACATTTATACTCGTGTGAACATCTGCGGTGGAGCAATGGTAGTGTTGTTACCTCACAGCAAGAGGTTCTCCCGTTCGATTCTCGGCTGGAGTGCGGGGAGTGCCTTCTGTGTGGAGTCTGCATGTCCTCGCAGTTTGGTGGGAGTTCGAAAGACATGTGCATGGGCATGGGCATGCCTTCGTTGAAGGTTGAACATCGAGCTGGCACCTCGACGTTCGTCAAAATCTACTGCCAGTCATTAGTGGACCAGAATTCCACTGTGGTGACCCCTAAACGGGAAAAGCCAAAAGACAACAACAAGTACGTTTCTACTCGTGTAGTTCATTGCTGGATGACAGTTGTTTTGTTTGTTTAAGCAATCAGTATCAGACAATTTAGAAGAAGTTACAGCTTTACCATGGAGTAAGGGAGTCAGGAACCTTACCCAGAGCCCTTGGTCAACATTATACTGTTTAAAATCCTTTCAAACATATTGTGGAAGACGTTTACTAAGCTTTATTGCTCCTGGGGTTTGGTTACTCCCTTCCTCATTACTTCCATGACCCTGGTGAAGAGTCAGCATTTCCTTTTCATGCCTCTCTTTTCCTCTGCCTCTCATTTCTTTTGGCTTCCAAATGCCACAGTCTCTCTGCTGATTCTGCTTTTATCTCCAAATGTGACAGTCTCTCTGCTGATTCTATTTCCAAACGTTTGGGCTCCTGTTCAAGTCTCTTTAACTCCAGATGAATTTTTAAGTCCTCTAAGGCAAAGTTGAACTGTCCATTTTCTGAGAGTCGTACATCCCCAAGGCCAGTCTGGTTGTCTTTCTGGTTGCTGGTCTGTGCTGCAGCTGTGGATAAGGCTGTAATCATCTCCACTTTAGTCAGGTTGGCATGCACCAGTCTTTTGGCTTAGCACATCTCAGCCAACTGGCTCCTTGTAAGCTTGACATAATCTTCTGCTGATATCCTTGCCTGCTCTCCCTGACTAACTAAGCTAACAAAAAGTAAATAAAACTATTGTGATATGAAACTCTGAATGTCTACCATGTGGCTGTTTGAGAGTACAAACACCTTCTTTAGTGACTACTCTTTACAAACTACAGGAGTTCAATATCCACACCACTGCCACCAATTAATATGTGATACGGTGGTCCCACCACTGCCAAGAAAATGTGATGACCCACCACTGGACCAGTAATCAAGGAGACTCAGTCCTCACCACTGACAACAGTAGGGGATTTTCTGAGAGGGTAACAGGTACACACACAGTATTTTCAGATGCAGCTCTCTTCATCGAGTGCAGTTTCCCGTAAGAGCACACAGAGACCACAATCAGTCCAGAGCTGGTTTCTCTGTCTTCCTCTAGATCTCCAGTAAGACTCCCCACTGACACAGCTATAGAGTTGAGATCTCAGCTGAGTGACCAAGCCAAGACCTCCAACACCCTTACTGTCCAACCAGTGCATTGTGTCCCTGCGCAAGTAGCTGACACACACACTCATGAGGTTTGTTTTATACACACTCACACCTGAGAAAGGCTGGCACAGGTTTACTAACTATTCCCCCTTCTGACCAGACTATAAGGTAGTTGTCACTGCCAACAGTCACTCCTTTTCAGTTACCTTAAGGCCCTTAACAAAGGGTGTCCAATTTTACTGTGTAATGTTAATATAAATGGTAGTTTGACCAACAGCAAGGCTATTAGGAGTGGCCCACACAGTGTCACCAAATAAATATGCAAGTACTCTCAAAACTTAAATATATCTACACATATCAGTCACAATGAAAGGTTTAAATATATCTAATAATAAATAATAAAAGAGCAAGACAATACTAATGTGTGTGTGTGTGTGTGTGTGTGTGTATACATACATACATATATATATATATATATATATATATATATATATATATATATATATATATATATATTCAGAGTGACATAGTTCAAAAGCAAAGGGAATATTTAAATAGTATTGCAGTACAGGCTCACACCAATAAAGAAAAACAAAACCTAAACTAAGCTTCACTATATTCATTACTGAATCTAAGATAATTATACTATTCCCTAGTAACTTACTATTAGAACAAGGCAGATGTGGTGAATGGTTCTTGTTGTCAGGTCCAAGACAAAATGCAGAATGCACTGTCTCACTAAGGGACTTCTCAAAATAATATCTAAAATATTACTGCTGGAATAGCTTGGAAAATGACATCATTTCTTGTCATCTGACTTCTAGCTGCTTTTCAACCCCCCATTGCTAGAAGCTGGCAGCATTTAGCATGTACCTATAAAAATATACAGACAAGTGATTTTGCTCAGATCTTTGGCAGATGCTGGAAGTCATAAAACAATTGCATTCCTTCATGCTTTTAAAGTAGCAATTAGTTCACTCTAAAGACAATACAGAAAGCTTCCTAGTACAGACGTTTTGTCTCTAGCTGCATTGAAACCTGTCAGACAGCCTCTTTTGTGGCCCAGCCTATAAAGTAATTTGTTTGTATATATTTTTAAAGTTTGCTGGACTGAGGTTATTCATCCAGTTTCCTCTGTTAACATGTACATTTAAACAGTTACAATAGTGCATGTACATTTCTGTTCTCTTCCAGTAGGGCACACTGTGGATATATTTTTGAACACATCAATTTACAAATACCTTTTCAACATAAACATCTGTACATAGCAGTTTGATATACACATGACATACAGTTCTAATACATTTGTAACACCAGTGTCTTATATAAATTGGTTTGATATTCACAAATTACATATAATTCCAGCTAGCTGTGCTGGTAGAACCTCATTCATTACACCCCTTCCTTTGGCTTTATCTGATTTAGCGACTGTGGACTCTGGACCCAGAGTCAGATCTCCTATCTGATCCAGAGGGATTAGTTCCCATGAACCTTCAAAACCTCAAGCTCACGGCTTGGTTTGTACAATTTCATTGATCATTAGGAATAATAACCTTTCCTCCCTAGTTCATAGAATTATTTTAGCTTTCCATGAGCCTTCCACTAGGAAATTCTATAAAAGCAAATGGAAAAAGTTCTCTTGTTAGGCTTGTAATAATACCATTGACCCCTTCTCTGTTCCTGCCGATAGAGTTTTGCCATTTTTAGCTTTACTTTTTGAAGCAGGGGCATCTTCATCTACTATCAAAGTGCAACTAGCAGCTATTTTGAATTTTTGTAATGGGTTTGAAGAATATTCATTAATTTCTCATAAACTTTGTAGAGCTTTTTTAAAAGGGACCTTGATGTTAAAACCTCCGTATAAGAATCCATCTACACCTTGGGACCTAAACTTGGTGTTACAGTTGATAGTGCATTCTCCCTTTGAGCCTGCTACCAACTTCAATTTGAAATTCTTATCTTGGAAGACTATATTTCTGGTGGTGATTACTGTAGATCAGGGTGCGTGATATACCTTTAAGAAGCTTTCTAAACAGCAGGCATGTACATATAAGTATTGACCACGTGCAAGTAAGAGTGCCATTTTGTAGTGAGAAGCTGAAGTGTAAGCATGCAAGTATGCAGTAGTCAGTCAGATAGTTCATTTAAGTTCAATGTTTCTGTTATCCATCCTGGTGTGTTTGTATGTAATAAAATACTTAAATTAACACTCAACCTCTTATTAGTGCAGGACAAATGACACAGTGTCAGAAGCGGTATGTCTAAAATGATTTGGTACCAGAAATGGGATCCAGAATCAGAACCATGAAGCGCATAGTTAAAGTTGGAGGAATATACAGGAATGGATCATCTCTACTGCTTAAATGACTCACAAACAGGTCAGAAATGAATTCCAGGTACTAAAACTTGCTTAAATGATTTTTGCTCAATGAATATAAAATGAAGCACACAGAACACTCAAAACAAATTTCTTATTAAACAAAATGTTCACAACTGTGCCATATTGATAAAATATTCAAAATAATTATGAAAATATTTGAAACAATATCCAAATCGTATAAAATGTATAAAAAAGGGAAACTACTTTTTTGCATTAACTAAAGCTATTTGAAGTACTCAAAATGTTGGCAAGTGTGTGCAGTATTACAGTACAGTTATTTCACAAAGTACAGCCATTTGATATAATATTTAGTTAGGTACAGTCTTTCAAAGAATTTATTATGCATTTGAATGTTATTACAAGTACCCATTGTCTGTGCATGTTCGTACATAATTACAAGGGCCATATTTGCATTGTGTTTGAACAATAAATTGTTGGCATGGCAGAAGGATTTTGCAGGCTAAATCCACTTATGTTTCATAGCAATACTGCAGAAAATTGGAGAGTGTGTGAGCAAGAGTACAATATTTTCATACATGCTGCTTTTTCTGACAAAGACACACATACAAAGGCATTTATTCTGCTTAATTTAGCTGGGTCAGAAGCCATGGAAAGAGAGCGTTCATTTGTGTATGCACGTGCTGTGAATGCAGGGGAGGAGGAAGACTGCCAGAAGACCCTGAGTGCTTAAAACATAAATGTCAAGAAATGTGTAACCCCCAAATGAATATTACAATGGAAAAGCACTTATTTTACACAAGAGATCAAAAGTCTGGTGAAACTTTTGTAGCATATATAACCAACTTGAGAACTAAGGCTAAAATGTGCAGATTTGGTGATTTGAGAGGAACTGATAAAAGACAGGCTTATATGTGGTATTAATAATGACACAGTGAGAAGGATTTTGCTTCAAGACAGTGACTTATCATTAAATAAGGCCATTGAGATTTGTCAGATATATGAGCTTACAGAAAGGCACACAAGTATGCTTGCAAGTGAGAAAAGCACACATGCATCTTCTTCTACTGCTAACATAGATAGTATGCAACATGTTGTTAAGACATACAGGCCTAAGGGTAGGACTGCCACTGCTGAACTTCAGTGAAACCCAGAGCTTTTCAAAATCCAGACATGCTCAGTATAGGACAAGGGTGATGCAGCAAAACCTGTGACTAACCTCATAGTCAACTGTTGTAATTGTGGTGGTAACCATGACTGCAAAATATCATTATCAGGAGACCAGACAGACTCCGTACTACTGTATCCATTAATATTTATTTGTATTAGTACAAATTCTTGCTAAACAGTTAATACTGTCAGAGTTATTTCAGTTCTATTATAACACGGCTAGATACAAAGTAAAGACTGATGTACACTCAGTCCAAAAATGTCACTAAAGAGTAAAAATTACTGTCCAGTTTATATACTCTTTTAAATGTCCTTGTGACTTCTTCTTCTGGTTTCTGTTTGAGTCATGAAAAAGTCCATTGGTTATTTCTTGCCTGGACAGTTTCTGTTGAAATGACAACTATTGTTTTATGTTCTTCTTTGGTTATTTTCTTCCTTGCTGTATCTGAAGACTTCACAAAAAGTCTCTCCACGTCATCTTTGCGTCACTTGAAGTGTCTGTATTTTATTTCATTTATTTCTGCATCTGAAAGCTCACAGAAAGTCAACTTCCTTTTTCTATAACAGGATGTCATTTACAGTAAGCCCACAGCTATATATCATTAATATCTAAGCTGAACATTTACAAGAATTCTTTTTAATAAAAGGTCATCACCTAACTGTCCTTGCAAAGCAAGCCATATTATTTTGAAAACTGCTGTTTCGCCTTGCACATTTTTTCTTTACTGCACACACAGTATAATTTTGGGGAAAAGGATTTTAATTTATACAATCTCTATCAATTCCCCCTTTTTAATTAAAAGCAAGAAAATTGTAAGATAATTTACAACACAATACTATCTTCAGTATTTTGAATCCCTTGGTCTGTTGCAACATACAGATCCTTTGCATTCAATGCTATCTCTTCATACAATGTTACATTACCAATGGCTGTTACTTGATTAATACTTTTATTAACACAAATCTTAACACACATGCAAACTGTTGTAATTAAGCAGATAATGACGATAAGAGCAATTAATACAGAAATTATAGTACCCCACTATCCTGAAAACAATCCACTTAGCCAATAGTTAAACTATCTAAGCATGTTTTATTTTCCTAGGTGTCAGACACATAGTCGTTATTACTTATATATTCTTAACTGCTTTCATGCCTGCTTAAGCAAGTTGTCAGCCTTGCAGTTACACAGAAGCATTTATTTCAAAATCTTATCAAGTTAACCCTTGCTTTGCAAGACAAAACATTGTATTAGAAACAAGCATATTTCTTTTGTATTGCAGCATACATTTAATTTCATTATTGCTTTGGGAAAAGAATATTTAAAAAAACAATTTATAGGAAAATGTGATCCTCTGTACTTAATAGCCATTCTTCATTGTTACACCAGTTACTTGTTTGACAGTTTTATAACACATCTCCTCTGTTACATCTGAAATAGCTCCATAAGTTGCATTTGCTGTCTACTTTGTAACTTTTCATATTGCCTTAGTGGCACCATACCAGTGAAAAAATTTCAGCTCCTGAAATAACACCATTTCCTATGTCCAGCTGTTTTAAAATCTTTCCCTATTTTTTTATCATGAACCTCCCTCTTTTTCTGATGATTTTTTACCATATCCTCTGGTAATGTTTGAGTAATTCTCATTATTGGAACTGCATACTTTATGTAACAGAATTTCTCCTCTTTCATCTCTTTCTTAAAAGAAGTATTATGTGTTAAATCTCATGCTGTTTCTCTTTTATTGAAAACAGAGTATCCCTTTCTATTTTCATCAACTGTAAATGTTTTTTATGGCTGATTGTTTTACAACTCTATTTTTATAAGATTCTTTAAACATAAAACCTGTATGTGTAATCTCTACAGGGACTGCATGTAATGGCCTTTTCCCTCTGCACGGAATGTGGTTAAAACTCCAACAATCTGACTTGTTATGTGCCTTTGCAAACAAATTTTGCATGTCCAAAAATATATTGAAATCAGGTATCCGATCATGATGTCCCTGTTCTCGTGATCTACTATATCTGAGTATCTCTCCCCATTTTTTCTTTGCAACTGTTTTATTTGCATTTGCTTGTGTATGTACATTTTTTTAAAGATTTCCTTGTCCTGTCCATAGATTGCTATTATAGAAATAAATGTAAACTTTCCTAAGACTGTTAACAGACTGTTACTGTACTGATACTGTTTGTTATTAACTTACACTGATTTTTATGAACCAACATGGTGTGCTGCTTTTGCTTGGATTTTTATTAGCTGAGAAATGCTATTTACGTAAGCTTTTAAGTTTTTAGTGACCATGTACTTTACTACCTATATGTATTCCTGTGTATTATTTCCAGGATGGCAGTTACACCACTCTGACTAATGATGTTCTTGCTGTACTAGTTTGTTTATAAGATGTTTGCTGTTATAATTTATGTAAGACATTCTGTTGAAAATATGACATTACAGTCACTGTTTTTTACCAATATTGATCCTGTCTGATGTATGCATAAGCTGCCTTTGGAGACATACTGTACTTTTAATGTTATTTTGCATATACCATTTGCATTACTTCATAGATTAGGTCCATAGATTAGTGCAAGGCTAACTGCCCTTGTGGGCCATGTTAAGCCTAGCCAATTAACCCATGTGAGAATCAAACCCGGCACCTTCTGTCTGCAAGGTAAACACCTAAATGTATTTACTGTATCTGTATTAACTTTAACTTTACACTATATCTGTATTAACTTTACTCTGTGTCTGTGTGTCTGTAGGTTATTTCTGTGTTTATTTTGAATCCATCCTGGCTTATTAAACCAGTAAAGTTATATTTATTTTTCTGTCTTTTCCTGTCTCCTTTGTTTAATTAATTTACATTGAGTTTTGTATACTAACATTGTCTTCCATTGCATTAAATGATCCCTGTACTTTGCTGCCAACTGATAACCTGTGTTCTGTTAATTTATTGCTTTAATGCCTATTGCCTGCCATGATCTGTGTTATAGGGAGGATTATCCCCATATTCTACTGGTCATAATTTACCATTTTTATTACACTGTTAGTGTTTGTACTTACCCTTTTCAGTAAGGCAAGGGGGTTGTCTTTCCCTCTGTTTATCGCTTACCTCCTGTTTTTGTGTACCCTGATGTTTGCAGGTTATTTTCATATATGCTCTTTTCTATTTATGATTTACCTGTTCCCATTGTTCTATACACCTCTTCATATCCTCTCCTGCCTTTTTGGGAATTGGATATTGCTTCTGAAAGGAGGAATGTAATCCAAAGTATTACTTACACTCACTGGTACTGCTAACTTACCACAATCTGTTTTTGATGTAGCCCATAAGGGCTGAAATTGTGATTTGATTTGCTCCCATTTATCCTGCAGTTGTGAGTGTCACTTGGTAATGTCTTTTTTATAGTTACTTACATCAGTTACAAAGCAAGGCAATTGCTGAGCTGTATCCCAGCTGTCTTCCAGTGTGGCAGACCATAAAACCTTGTTATTGAAATCAATTACTATTTCCAGTTTGCCGAGAATATCAACCCCAAGGATTGTTATTCCGCAACTGGAATTCATAAGAAATGTACCCTGTATTGAAGATCCATTTTTTGTGAAATATATTTTAACTGGCTTACTGCTTATGACCATGCAAGTGGTGCCATCAAAGTCTTGAATGTAAGATTTTTTTTTAACTGATTTGCAGGTAACTGTTTATTAATGACTGAGACTACTGTCCCTATATCAAGCAGGACATCTTTCCAAAATGTCCCCTCCACCCATACGTCCACTAACGGGCGTCAGTCCTTTCCACGTTTAAAATTTATGCGAAAGGTTACTTTGATGGTGGGGGGGGGGCACTCTAATCAGAATTATATTCATTCTGATTTGTTTTCCTGGGCATGTCTCTGATTACACAGACTGCATGTTCTGTTCCCTGTTGACTGTTATTGTCTTCCCTGTCTAATGTGTACTTTGTACTTTCAGTTTCATGTTTTAAGTCCTGACTTGCACCGTGTGTGAGATTATATGGTGGGTTTTTTGTGTATTCCATATGGTATACTTTATTTTTTCTGTATCCCTCTGTGTTTGTTCCTGTGACTGATTCTCCCTTATTGTATTTTCTTTATCTTGATTTCTTTCCCTATTTTTGAGTTTTGAAGAAGCACTATTATCTACATAGATACCCTTTTGTATTTGACTGTCCTTTCATGTTTTGTAATATGGACAATCCTGTTTAATGTGGCCTATTTTCTTACAAGTAAAACATATCACCTGTTTTTCTGAACTTCGTTGTGTATCTGTCTGTAACCCTGGTGGAGCAGAAGCTGCTCGTGTTCCCCCTGTGTTTGTTTTTTCATCAGACCATGTATTATGTCCTCTTCCTTTCCCTACGTAGTCAACAAGCTGTTTTTGTGCATTTTTATGTGCATCTGCAATACTGCGTACGTCTTTTAAACTGTCTAGCACTCTGACTTTTCTCTTGCTCCAGGTGGAGTTTGAGATGTTTAATCTCTGAGCCTGTATTTGTCTGTCTGGCAGAAACTGATTTTAAAGCTGCATCTGCATTTTACAGAATGTCATTAACTGTCTGACAGAATTGCTTTAACATACCATCTTGCCTGACCAAAACATTATTTTGTTTTTTTCTGTCATGCTATTTAGACTGTTATCATTTTGAGATAGTTTTTTTTAAGCTGGTATTACCTTGTCTGTGTGTTTAAAACAGTGATGTGAGTCTAGACACTCACCAGTTTTAGCTGCTTGTTTTGCTTTGACATCTGCCAAAGCATTTACTGTAGGCTTCTTCTGTATTACATTTTTTTATGTGCTTTGATTTTGACAATACTAAACTTTCCTTGTAAATAATTTTGGGAATCAATGCCTACAACTCCCGTAGTACTGGAGCATGTTTTAGGGGTTTGCTAAAACTGTCGATAAATCTCCTCCTGACCCAAACTGGCATGTGTAAATGCAAAAAAAAAAAAAAAAAAACATAAATAAAGCATAATTTTAAATAGACCACACGGTGTATGTCAACCATTGTTAAAATGCCAACATATTGAAACAAAATTACTTTCTTGTCTTGCCACTGAGGCAGAGTCTGCAATAAATAAGACTATTGATATATATCAGCAGGAGATATAACTGTCATTTCTGCTGAACCCTGCCCAATGTCAATTGGTGTATTTTGTACCCCTTGTAAACCTTGCTGGGCTTTTCTAACTGTCTTTTCAGATTAACCTCTGTAGTTTGTGCCCTTAGTAAATGTTGTTGGGCTCTATTTGATTGTTACATTAAACCAGAAATGTCATTATGTAAAGTCTGAATGCTATGGTGAGTCTGTTTATCTAAATGGCATTATTGTCCCTTACTACTGTCTCTAGGGAAATTTTGAAAAGCTGTGTAAACCTTTTGTTTATAAGGTTAATATTAATAGCACACACTACTATATCAGAACTTTGTTCTTTCTGTGCATTTGCAATATTTACTATAAGTAACATTTTTATGTAGTGTATTACATTACTGACAATAATTGCATACACTTCTACTGTATGAGATTTAGGTGACTGCAGAAAGTACACTTAACTGTTGTATATGTGAAGAACTAACAACGCTAGAATTAAACAGATTGTTCATCAGAATAGGATATATCTTATGGTATGGTTTACATACTAGACTGCTGTGACAAGATAGACATAAGTTTGGAAAGTTACTTCTACATAAAAAAGTCTTTATGAATTGTTGTACATTTTATGTATGGATTATAGGCATTTATCCATTTACAAACACAACTGTTATTTAAATTTTGAAGATTAAACATTTCAAATTTACATTTCATATCTGACAGAAGGTTTAAACCATGTAAATTTATATCTACAATATGTGGGTATTGTAAAGTTAACTATCTGTACTGGCATCCATGTTATAACTGTGAAGAATTTACCGTATTTTGCATAGATGACAAACAGGTGATCAGGCTGAAGTCACTTAGAAGACACGGTGTCCTTCAACAGACAAATTGATGGTGGAACATCGCAGGACAGCTTCTACTGCATTACTCTGTATCCACAAATGAAGTACCGGAACTGTTGATCTGTTGATGCACCGGAACTGTCAATCTGTTGAACTCACAGAAAATTTAAGGCCTATATGAAAAATTAACTGTTGGTAACGGATTAAAAAAAAAAAGGTTATGGCCAGTGGGCTAGGATCACCACTGTAAAATATTATTATCAGTAGACCAGACAAACACCGTACTACTGTATCCATTAATATTTATTTGTATTAGTACAAATTCTTGCCAAACAGTTAATATTGTTAGAGTTATTTCAATTCTATTATAACACAGCTAGACACAAAGTAATGACTAATGCACACTCAGTCATAGACGTCACTAAAGAGTGAAAATTACTGTCCAGTTTATATACTCTTTTAAATGTCAGTGTTATTTTTACTCTTTTAAATGTCAGTGTTATTTTTAATGTCCTTGTGACTTGTTCTTCTGGTTTCTGTTTGAGTCATGAAAAGTCAATTGGTTATTTCTAGCCTGGACAGTTTATGCTGAAATGACAAATATTGTTTTATGTCCTTCTTTGGTTATTTTCGTCCTTGCTGTATCTGAAGTCTTCACAAAAAGTCTTTCCACATCATCTTTGCGTCACTTGAAGTGCCTGTATTTTATTTCATTTATTTCTGTATCTGAAAGCTCACAGAAAGTCAACTTCCTTTTTTCTATAACAGGATGCCATTTACAGTAAGCTCACAGCTATATGTTATTAATATCTAAGCTGAACATTTACAAGAAATCTTTTTAATAAAAGGTCATCACTTAACTGTTCTTGCAAAGCAAGCCGTATTATTTTGAAAACTGCTGTTTGGACTTGCACATTTTTTCTTTACTGCACACACAGTATAATTTGGGGGAAAAACATTTTAATTTATACAATCTCTATCAATGAGTCCAAATGAGAAAAGTGCTTAGCTTTTGGTCAGCAGTGGCATTCTTGCAAAAAGTGGAATAATTTCAAAAAGTTTAGTAAATCTAAAAGGTCACATTCTTTTACTGAGAAAGTGCATTCAAAGAGACAAATCGATCAATTAGAAAGCTGCAACTCTACTCTTTATGTTGATGATGTGTCTGTGCTTGGTGAAACAGTCAATGCGCGAGATTTGTGGGCAAAGACGAGAGTATTTTGTACTGTTCGGATTAATGGAAAACCCACAAAGCTTAAAGTAGATACTGGCTCAAAGTGCAATGTTATGTCAGCAGAAATGTTTGCTAGAGAGAGATCTGGTGAGAAACTTGATTTAGCAAAGTGTGCGAAGCTTGTTGCTTATGGTGGTGAAGAAATTCAGACCAAAGGCTCAGTAGTACTTTCATTTTACTCTGCTGGGAACAACTATGACTTGCAGTTTTATGTCAACAGGCACATGCAGTCATTATGAGAACTCAGAGACAGTTTAAAATGGGACTGCTTTTATTTAATAAGGAAGTCTATCACGTAAGTTTGAATGAGAGCAGCTCAAATTTCACCCAAATTATTTTCTCTGACTTTGCTGATCTCTTCAAAGACAAACTAGGCAAACTCCCAGTTGTGTACTCCATGAAGTTATACCCTGCGGTAAGCCAGTTATCAGACCAGCACAGAAAGTTCCATTAGCTAGGCAGAACAGAGTCAAAGCCAAGCTAGACAGAATGGTACAGCAAGAAGTGCAGCAAGAAGTAATTTGTCCAGTTGAAGAACTGACTGAATGGGTGTCTTCCATGGTAGTAACTCATAAGAAAAGCTCAGATGATATTAGAATATGTATTGATCCACAAGACTTAAACAAAGCACTTAAACAACTTCATCATCCAATGTGCACACTCGAGGAAGTTCCTGCCCTCATGCCAAATGCCACTGTTTTTTCTGTCTTAGATGCAAAAAGTTCATTTTAGCAAATTTTGCTTGATTGAAAATCTTCATTGGTAACCACATTCGGTACGCCATTTGGAAGGTACAGATTTTTGAGAATGCCATTTGGAGTACATTCTGCCAGTGAAGTCTTTCAGCGTGTGGTGGAACATATTTTTTCTGGCTATCCATATGCTGTTATAGTAGATGATATTCTAGTAAGAGGCAATGGTGAAGTCGAGTATGATAGAAATCTCAAGAAAGTTCTGGAAAGAGCATCTGACGTGAATCTTAAGCTGAATCCTTAGAAGTGTAAATTCAGGCTACAAGAAGTTACTTATGTTGGTCATTTGTTTACCAGGACAGACTTAAAACTAGATCCTGCCAAGAAAACAGCAATTCTTGAGATGCTAGCTCCAGTTAATGTCCAAGCCCTACAATGTTTTCTTGTCATGGTCAGCTATTTAGGCAAATTCATTCCAGACCTCAGTCAACTTTCAGCACCACTAAGAGAGCTGACATGCAAAGATATATCCTGATCATGGTCAGTGCAATACCAAAGAGCATTTTATGTCCTGAAAGAGAAAACAGACAGTCTACCTACTTTAAGATACTATGATGTTCACAAACCAGTAACTATCCAGTGATGCTTCTAAATTTGGTCTTGGTTTAGTCATTCTTCAAGAGGGTAGACCAGTAGCCTGTGCTTTGAGAACTCTAACCCAAACCGAGATGCAGTATGCGCAGATTAAGAAGGACCTCTTGGCAATTCTGCTTGCATGTTCGAAGTTCCATGATTATATTTATGGCCGACCTATTCAAACCAAAACTGACCACCAACTTCTAGTTACTATTTTGAGAAAGCCAAAATGCACAGCTTCTGCTAGACTACAAAGCATGATGCTCAAATTGCAAAAGTACAATTTCAATCTTTCAAAAGGCAAACTTCTTGATCTTGCTGGTACTTTAACCCGATCACCCAGAAAAACCACTGGACAGCATGAGAATGAGAAATCTGATTTTGAAGTAATGGAAGTGAAAAATTTTTCTTCCACAATTCTTGATGAGCTTAGAACTCACACATCTTCAGATCCAATTCTCCCGGAGCTTAACCTCTTTATCAGTCAAGGATGGCCGTCAAACCAATCTTATTTACCAGAGGATGTGCAACAGTATTTTCCCTACAGAAACAAGATTTTGTCAGGCAGTGGTATCATCATGAAAGGTCCAAAAGTGAGTGTTCCAAAATCTTTGCAACAAGAGTATATTAAGATCTTGCATCATGGTCACTCAGGAACTGATGCTACCAAATGAAGGGTTGAAGGAAAGAAGAAAAAAGTTCCTCATGATAGTCATCTTGGCTCCCCTGCCCAAAGACTTATGTCAAGACAAACCAGACCACATTATGAACCAGTAAGAATTTGTTGCTTCCATGTTCTAGGAACAACAAAGCAGTGAAAGCTCAACTTATGAAAAAGCATTTGCCCCAGAAGTCCTACTACGATAAGACCAGCAAACCACTCAATCCATTGAAAGAAGGGGAGATAGTAAGGATGCAGATAGCAAAAGGTTTTGATCAGATAGGATTTTTGAAAAGTTTGTGTGAAGAGCCTAGATCGTACATTGTGGAATCCCAGGGAGTAGAATTTAGGTGGAATTGGAAGCATTTGTTACTGGTGTCTGAGCCAATGTTACAGCATCTTGCCTGTGATAAAGACTCTAATTCTCAGAGTGACTTATTCACTGTTCCAGTTCCAGAGGACATTGCAGCAGATAACCCTGTTCCTGAGAATATCCCAGAGATTCCCAAAGCAGAACATTCCCCAGTGACTGTCCCTGTTGCTAAGCCAAGTCCTAAGTACTACATTACAAGATCAGGTCACATTTCCAGACCTAGTTCTAGATACACAGCAGCATGGACATGAATGTTGTTTTCTTAATTATTGCCTGTATAATATCCATGCCTATTCAAATGTCATTTTCATTGCAAGGCAGCTCAGTAAAGAAGGAGGATGTAGACCAGTATGTGTGGTATACCTTTAAGAAGCTTTCTAGTCAGCAGGCACATGCATATATGTATTGAGCATGCACAAACAAAGAGTGCTATTTTGTAGTGAGCAGCCAAAGTGTAAGCATGCAAGTATGCAGTAGTTAGTCAATTAGATAGTTTAAGTTCAACTTTTCTGCTATCCAGCCTGATGTGTTTGTATGTAATAAAATACTTAAATGAACACCCAACCTCTTCATCTTATAATGATGTACAAGATGAGTGACAGTTACCTATACCAGAAGAATTTCAGAGATTCAAGCTTTGTCTTGCAAACTACCATATTTGATACTTCATAGAGACAGGGTTTCCTTGAGAGCAAACCCTTCCTTTTTACTAAAAGTGGCCTCGTGAACAAATATCAACCAGGCAATCGATTTACCAGGATTTTTCACAATTTTTTTCAAACAAGAGCAAATACTCTTTGCATTTATTAGACAATATTAGACATAGACAATTGCGTTCCATCTTCATAGAACAAAAGACATAAGAAAGTCTGACCAGCTGTTTATTTCATTTTCAAGTACAAGAACAGGCAAGCCAGTCACCAAGGTATTTCCTTAATTTACAACAAGAGAAAAGTTGAATTATTGGGGCCTGTTAAGGCACATTCTACTAGAGCCATGTCTGCTTCAGCAGTGTTCCAGACTAACGCTTCCATGGGTGAGATTTGTGCAGCAGCAACATGGGCTACCCCACATACCTTTATTACTCATTACAAATTGGATCTGGACTCTAGAGGAAGAGCATCATTTGGTTCTATGGTGCTCAGGAATATCCTTCCATGAGTCCTCCCAAGATCTAAGGTAGATGGGAACTCTGTCCCATATGTCAAGGATAAAATGAAGATTGACAACATCAGATAAAGAAGTTATGTACTTATAACATTCCATCCGTGTTGTCCATCTTCATTTATCCTCGACTTCCCACCCCCCTTCCAATTAGGTTTTTGGTGGAATTAATATTGGCCCTAGTTATACATTTTTTTTCATATCCGACACCATATATGGTCTCTATAAAGGGATTTTTAGGATTATGCTTTCTGTTCTTTTTTTATCTGCAAACTCGAACTGAGATAATTTGGAAAGGAACATTCTGGGTAGGACTTAAGCTCGATAGGTTTTGGTTCTTGTGGGCTCTAGCAATGGCTGTGTTGGTCTCGATGCTCAGAAATGAATACATATGTAAAGGATAAATGAAGATGGACAACACAGATGGAACATTATGGTAAGTACATAACTTGTTTTTTGGCATTCAGAAATGTACAGAAGTGGGCAAAATAGAGGCATTGTGTAAAATAGCAAATGCTGAAGTCCAAATGTAACACCAAAGATTGATGAGAAGTATTTGGAAATATAATATAGAGTGTTGAGCTGTATTCATAGGTGCAGCAGCTGTTGCATACATCAATTAAAGTTGTTGCAAGAGCTGCTGCTTTTACTTTATCATGTAAAGTGGACATATATTATGTTTGAAGTAATGGATTTTCAGAGCACATTTATAATCTTGAAGGTTGTTTATTTGTCTAATTTCTTTAGAGAGTTTGTTTCATTTACCTGGAAGATATACTCTAGGAACCTTATCCCACTGTGAACAATGAGCTTTGGGACAAAGCAGTTAATGTGGAGAATTAAAGTTGTGCACTATTAATGAGCTACTTTCTGTAGTCCATAGTTTGATTCCCTAAGTTTCTATTTTCCATCTGTGAGACAGTGCTCCTGGGTTGTGCCCAGTAGGCTTAAATGATTAACAAATACATAAAAAACATATGCAGAAGGTTTTGAGTGGTTGATGTGAGCTTTAGTGTAGGCTCATGTCATGTAATGAGGTTAATTAGAGCAAGGTACTTGTGCTGTGCAGTGCCTTAAATGCAAAATGTTGGTTGAGTAGGAGGCTGTTTTATATTTTATTTCATTCTATTTACCATTTGCTGACAAAACTAGAGCACTGATTCAGGTAGATCATTTTCAGGCACAGCAGTACAAAAGTGTATACAGTGTTAATAGTAGACAAAGTAGTAGTTTATAGTGCAGATGAACAGAATGAATACAGTGTTAATATGCGATAACATTGTAGAAGTCTGATGTCACAGGAATCTATCAAGTGCAATAATCAGTATACAAAAACATTGGTTTAGCAATTTTATTTGTGATAGTACAATACAATGATGGTATAATGAGACAAGTTTAGCTGCAGTTTTGACGATTGTTTTAGATCCCATTGGAGTTTGTCAGCAGTGCCATTGGATACATTTCCCATTACTACAAGGCAGTAAAGAAGTCTTATGAATATTCTGTTGTGAGTAGTATGGAATAGTTTTACTCTGTATGACACCTAACTTGAAGTGGATGTCTTTAATCACTATACTAACATACTTCTTGAAAGACAGGATCTGACATTGGAGCTCCATCTATATGTACTTCAGGTCTAAGGCTGTCAAAACTTAGCCAACATCTAAAACTTACCTGGGCTACCAAGCCCCACCCCTTTTACTCATAATGCTATACAGATCCAGACTCTTTTTTGTCTTTGATAAAAGTTGCTTGCATCTACAAATAACCCCAGACTACCAATTTTGTTGTGTTTTTGCTGATTATTTCCAACTTAAAATCACAGGTCACCATTCAAAGTCAATTCTAACCTCAGATTTTTGCTGTTTTCAGGTAAGTCCATTTCTTCAGTATTTTTCCTATCCGTATTACTGCAGGTGTCATTCCTCCCAACCCTCTGTTAGCTTGAAGCTGTTTCTCTCATCAGATTAGTTTTGTTGTATAGCTGTCATTAGTCAGAATGGTGCAGTTTTATCACTAAACATTTCCTATTGCTTTGTTGTCTTGGAGTGAAAATTTCTTTTGTTAGCAGTTAATATTAGTTTCTTGTTAAATTAGGATATTTTGTAGCTCTGATCCTGTGGTTCCTAAGCTTTCTTTATCTATTTTGTGTTTGGCTTTTACGGTACCACTACTAACTTTAGCTCTAGATGAGATCTTATTTTGTTGTTTGACTTTAAAGTGTTCCTTCTCACCAGCACTACTTCGGCTTTGGTGTCAGCTCAGGCAGCATAAGTATTTAGTTCTGTGATTCCTAGACCTTCAGTATCAATCAACAGAACTAGGACTTGGTCCTTGCTTGTCTCTGACTCCAGTCCTCTCAGGGATAGAATATCTGCTGTCTTGAAGATTGTCTTCAGGGTTAGTGCCCCCAGCTTTGATCTTGGTCCATTTGGTTTTCAGGACTGAGCTTTTGAGGCTAGGAACAACTGGGTCGACCCTTTCATTCTGATGTTGTTCCTTATCATTCCAGTTTCACACTAGGCTTGGAGTTAACCCTTTCAATGCTGAACTCAGAATTGGGTCAGGGTCAGTGTTGGCCAAAACCCTTCTTGATAATAATTTCAGTCTTGATGTGTTTTGGTTTTGGACATATGATTATGGGCTTTGGTTTGATCTATTTAACCTTGAAATTGCTCTTGACAACTGTTTGAGGTTGGTCTGTCAGAGCTGGGATCTGGCCAACCCTTTCATCAGTTCCTGTGAGTGCTGACCTCCCATTTTTTGATTAAAGTAATTTGAGGAAGCTATCCATTTTGCTCTTTGAGTTACATAGCTGTGACTAGTAAATTGACCTTCTTTGTGTTCTGACAGGAAGTGGGTAAGCACTAGATGTATAATTGTTCTGTTGCTATCCCATCTGTAGGATGGAACTTGCTGCAGTTTTATAAGATACATGTTTTGTACTTAACGCTGGCACCATGATGGAAATTGGTGCACCTTTTTTAAAATATTAGTTCAGATATTGTGGAGACCCCCAACACTGAGCCTTCTGAGTGCCAATGCATGTATTCTGACTAGCTTCCTTTGAGAATGTTCTCCACGTTGTACCAACCACTATGCATTTCACGGTTGTGACTACCTCATTGGCTTTCCTCCATCCTTATGCTCCATTGTGACATGGGCAGGGACTGAATGTGTAACATTCTATTGATGTCTCATCAGAGTGATAGAAATTGGTGCATTCCTGTGAAAGTTTAGTATTGTATGGTGGCTGGTACCATGACAGAACTTGTCATACCTTTCTGAAATGCTGGTTTATTGGTTGTGGAATGCTGTGCCCCTCTGTCTTCTGTATCCATAGGACGCACAAGTGGTACATGTGGAACTTTCATTTTTTTCTTGCAGCAGTGTGACCCAAGTGTGACAAAAAGGACAACTGTTACTTCCACACCCTGTCTTCAGCATATGCAGTACGTGGATTCCCTTTTTGAGTGCTGTGTTTATCAGATGTGATGGTAATAGAAAAACAGGAAGCTTTATTAGTTTGTATGCATCCACTGCCAGTCCCCCTATGGTTTTATTATGTCTTGTTTTACGACGCATGAAGGCTGTGACAAGCTCTTCAGTACAAACCCTCTTGTCTCATTTATTTTGTGAAGTTTTTGCTTTCTCAGGATCTATACTGGCCTGCTATTTTATTAATTCCCTTCACTTGTTCCACCCACAGCCATTAAATTGAAATATTTCCATTTTCTACCAAGATATATTTTACTGTATTTATTTATTTTGCCTAATCTATAATCATACATTGTGTCTTACATTTATTGCTATTTATTAATTTGCACAGTGCCTGGGAACAGACACTTGCATAGATTTGAACTTGAACCTATAGTCTGGGACCATACAATGGGTCAAAATAACCATAGCTACCCTAGCCACACTGTACTGTTACTCTTGGAATGGTAGGTATTCAGTTGTTTCTGCTTTATGCTTCCAGATTGGGTTTAAAATCTCTCTTTCTTGGAGGCAGCTGACAAAATGAATTGCTCTTGCTAGAATTTTATCTGTTTTGCAGATCTTAGCCATACTAAACTATCCTTCTTACTAATTCATCTTTCTGTCTTGTGGTAGCTGCCGGGTCTACTTTTAACTTGATCATTGTCCTACCTGTTTTCTTACTAGATTATTGCGACAGAGCAGACTGTTTATCATTCTGTATGGAGCCATGGAGATTCTTGCTTACATGAGACAATGTTTGTTGCATTGCATGCCTGTGCTTTGGCAGTTTTCATAAGAGGACAGTGCTTCCTTCATTATATAGGGCTACACAGGTAGCTGTTTGGTTCTGTTACAACAGAAATTCAGGTGTAATGTTTGTAGACCACCTTGCTGAAGTTGTTTATTAATGACGTAGACAATTTTGGATGCGTTTTTGTGGATTGTGCAATTCTCAGTACCTCTGTTGGTCTGTGCTCCATCTCTCATGGAATCCTGTACAGTGACTTCTGATTTAGGTTATGGTTTATCCAGTTTTGCTTATCTTCTTACATATTTGGAAAACAATGATACCACCAGTACTCACTCTAACGACTTAATTTTGCTTTGTAATATTAACTGTCTCTGCCAAAAGATCCCCAACCATTGGAATAAGCTTCCCCTCTACATCAGGCAAGGCAGCTTTGATAAGTGGATAGTGATCTACAAATTCAACCTTAGGCTGGCTTAACAGGCCCCTATAGATAAGGGAACATGAAATGGGAGATGCAGTGGCTAGACTCCTAATGGTCTATTAGACTGTTTGCCTAGTACCAACCAATGAACATATTAACCTCCACCTATGCACTTTTGGAGAAATTAGGTCACTCTGACACTCACTTTTGGGAGGAGTGGGGCATCAGGCTATTAGAACAAATTCCAATCATTTTCCTTATTGTCCACCCTTCAGTCTTTAAATGTTCTCATGGCAATGCATGCTACCACCACTTAATTTTCAGTTAGTATCTCCTGCTTGGCCTTACTATTTTTCTAATGGGATATACTTTAAATTAATTTTATTTATTCAGGTAAATTCTGTGTCCTCACGTTTTTCTTTAAGCACAGGAAACTCATTATACTAACGCCCTGCATGTTTTTTCACTGTCTTGGGCCACTTGGCAACAGTACTTTTCTCTATCAAAATGATGTGTCAGACTTGCACCTTATTAATAATGTGAGGGTTGTACTGTATTCCTCATGTCATATATCTCGTAAGACCTGTGTGGATACCTTTTGCACCTCTAGCTTAAATTTAATGGTAGTCCTTTACACACTCCAAGCTTTTATAGTTTCCTTCCCTTCAGTGTCCATCCCAGTGCTGGCAGTAGTGCAATAGTCTATTTCTTAACTAGGCAGACAACAGTTTCCCTCTATTCCTGCATTTCTGCCATGAAGCCTTGTTCCTATGAAAATAGATTATGTTTTTTACATAATTCTGCATTGACAGTTTTATCTTGAGAGACTTGTTTCACATTCCTCAATATAGTCTGATTTCTGCTGCCTACTGCGGACAGCCTTCTGTCATTGAGAATATGCTTATTTCATGTTTAGTCCTAGACAAACAACATCATGAAAAGTCTGTTTCCTTTCTCTTCCTTTTGCAAGATATTCAGTAGAATTGTTATTCAGATGTATCCTGAGCAGCATATTTTCTTTTTCTCTGGGCTCATTTTTTAGATAGGTGACACAGCTCTCTTGGAGTCACCTCTGTCTAAACGTACCCATTACAAGTGTTTTTCTCCATGTGCTATTCTGAAGGTATACTTTTCCTCTAACAGAATCTAGCTGTGATGAACTTATTGTATTGTGCTGGTCCTTCTAAACTGTTTCTCAAAGCATGCCTCTTATTTCTTCCCTTATGGATGTTAAAGCTTGGACTCCAACTTTTCAAGCAGCTGATTCAGAGTGATTAGTATATTAATTAGCATCTCTCTATAGTGATACTAGCTATCCCATCTGCTATGCAATTCATTTACTTTTTATACATGTATTGTTCAATGTCATTAATGCCAGTTCTCCTTCAGTTGTCTTTTCCTGTTGATATTTTGCATTTGTGTGCTACTTGTGTGCTTTTCGGTGTCTGTAGAAATGATTCTGTTATTTTGTCTACTTCTACCTTGCCATGTTTATTTCAAGTCATGAAAAGTCTGCAGTGGCAATCATTCTAGCAAACTGGTATACCATTTATAACCTATGTATTTTTAAGAGTTTTTCAACCCACAGGTCAGTACTTCCTGCACTGCAGGTATGCATATATGCTTATCAGTTTATCCAAATGAGTTACTGGCTATTGTTATGATAGCATCATTTCTTCACCCAGAAAAAAATTTGGAGATGAAAACTTTAGTTGTCAACAGTCTCTTTTTGCTTTTGCATAAATTCAGGGCACCATTCCTACCCAGGGCAGCTATCCAGACAGTATTTCAATTTGCCTGTCCCTTCCTTTTCAAGATATACTAACAAAAATGAAATATTGTTGCATTTTCATAGTAATTTGCAGGCAGATAAGTTTGTGTCTTGACAAATCAATGACATCAGGAAAGATTTCCAACCTCTATTTCTTTATCTTTAAGATATTGGATTCCCAGTTTCAAGGATAGCTCGGTCTGTGCCTTTCTGATTGAATTTATTTGTATTATTAGAAGTCTGTTTAGTCTTTACCATCTCATGTTACATCTCATTTTCCAGAGCTGTGACTGTTTCTCAAATAGTCTGTGCAAATCCACTCTTGGATGATAATTCTCAGCTTAAAAGATTTGTTGACTACCTCTTAACAATTCTCAAGAGCACATTTTTGGATAATTTTTACAGAGCTGCAGTGTAGGATATACTGTTACCCTTTTGAAACAGTCTGTTCTTTTTTTTCTTTCAGCCCTTCTCCTATTATCTAGTAGGCATGATACAGAGCTGTGCTCAGTCGAGTCTAATAGCAGATGAGCACTTTGGCTGCAGTGCCAACTCTCCTTGTTTGGGCCCACACTCACTAACACTCATTTGAGCTGCATTTCTGGGTGCCATCAATGCAGTGGGACCTGACCAGCTCATACTGCCAGGATGGGTGGCGCTTCTCTCCTCTGTTATTGACCATTTTTTTATCATGTAGGTTCTTCAAAGTTTGATTTGGTGAGTTGTGCCTTACGGGATCCATTTAGCCTTCCTTTGTATACTACCTTGTCTTGAAAATGTGGAATAGAGAATATTAGTTTTTAGAGACAGTGTAATAAATAATTTCAGTCCATTAATGATATCTCCTATGACATTTTTTGTCTTTTTTTCCTTCTTCTGCGTTGTTTCTAGAATAATACTGCCATTGAATGTCATTTTAGTACACAGTTACTACAACATGAAGCCATTTTCATCATTTTTCTTCCTCGTTCTCTGGGATTATTAATAATTCAGACGTTGTGAACAAACTGCAGAGACGGAATCAGCTAATTATTTACTGTTAAGGTGAACATCTCATACAATTGTCATTTTTGGGGGTAAACAAGAATAAAATTCTAAAGCTGATCGAGCTGCATAGGAATGACTGGATATGAGTATACCAGCCTGTGACAGTGAGATTCAGAATTCACTGCACATAGAAACATGAAGGTGATGCAGATAGATAAACAATATCATGTACATGCTATAGGAGATATGTGTGGTTTCAAACAGGGCAATGTTTTGCTAATAAATTACTTATTCTGGCATATGGTGAGCTTGTCAGTGGACCATACCCCACCTGACATTCTCACAACAGTAGGTAGGTTGCTGGGAACAATGGCATGCTGAGCAGGGACAGGCTGCACTTAGTCATGGTGTGACATAATCACCCCTTCCAGACTAAATCATTTATTGAGGTTCAGTTAGATGGCTTCAACTTCACAAGAGCCTTCTTGGAACTACTATCTGAAAATGACATAAAGTTCTGCAAGAGAATACCATGAATCCAGAATCTTTCCTAAGCCATTGTTAAAAATCAGCCTGCATCATTCATGTGCAACCCGCCTTAAACAGGGACAGTGTATTAGTTTGTTAGCAATATGGAAATTACATTTATGTGGGAGTTGTTTGTTTGAGATAAATTAACTTTCATTTTTGATGATGCCTCTACTGGAAGTTAACATTCTATGCCTACCTTGGTGATGTAGTGGAGTGGTTTAGTACATTTTTTTATGGAGGGGGAAGGACTCAGGGAGCAAAAAAATAGCTGACATATAATTATTTTGGCAATATAAGAGATGGAGGATTTGCATCATACTGTTATGCATATGAAATTATGTGACTACTAAATCACCAATTTTGTCAGATGAAATATTTTGTTTAACCTGGTTATGGAAATGAAATTCTGTCTAGTAGAATCGTGGCCAATAACCAGATATTCATTGGATGTTCCAATCTGCAAGAGGGAAAATCTGCTCTTAATTTCAGTATTGAATTCTTTTGTGCCCAAGTCCCTAAAACAAAATGATTTTCCTCCCGAATAGTAGTTTAAGCATTCCACCTACCCTTCCAAAATGAAATGCCGTAACTATTCACTTTTTTAAAATTTTCCAAGTCTTTTAGGTTTCTAATACCATGACTGGAATGAACCCCATTCCTAAGTCAAAATATGATTACATTTCATGAAATTAGTATTGTTTCAGTCTTTGATGTTAGCCAAAAGTGCTGTTTTCGCACTTGCATTGTGACCAGAATTGACTCCTGCAATTGATACACACTTACATGTATCGGTAACATATCTAAATATGATTGTCAATTCTTTTTTATAAGACCCATTGCTGCTACTACTGTTGGAGCCATCTGGGTATCCTGTATCCTTTTTCCACATTGCCCTACTTTCTGCTGTAAATCCTGGTATTTTATGACTTTGTGTCTCTGTATGTAAGACACTGCAGTCACTGGGTGTAGCAATTGCAATGACTGATTCTTCTTTCGTCTTCTTTTCATGAACTGCTATATTTGGTTTACTCTGATCTGTTGGTAATGGGTGATCCCATGTGATGTAACCTTCATCATGTTCTGTAATGCTTTGCGACTCATGATTTCAGTGCTTCTCAGCTACCTCAATATTATAATGTTTACACAATCCCCAGTGCAGCAATCTTGCCACATTATTATATCTTTCAGTATGCAGTCCTTCTACCATTAGTGTAACACACCCAGCAACAAGATGTGCAGTCTTTTCCAATTCTGTTTTACAAAACCTGCATTTGTCTGTCCAACATGTTCAATGGACTTTGTAAACCAGCATGTACGTAGTGCACTATCCTGGGCCACCAATATTAACCTTTTGTCTTTTGGTTTAAATTCACCTCTCCTTAACCATTCCTGCATTCAGTCCTGAGCAGCATTAGGCTGTTCCAAGACTTTTCTGTATCTGCATCTATATTTATGCATTTTCCACATTTCTTGTCTTCTTAGCTGATCCTTCACCTTATATTCTTTCTTTTGTTTTTGGCACATTCAGTTGCTGCCTGTTTTTCATCTACATTTGGTTTGATTTCCATTCCCACTTCTGTTAAACTAGACAGGGAAATCATCTTAGACGTATTCTCCTCATGTTTTAAAACTATCACTATGTTTGGATCTTGTGAGATAAGCAGATACATATGCAGACCTGCGATTGCAGATCTATACATGTAATCAATTTCAAGGAGGTCCATTCAGAATGGGGAATATATAATCTTGGTATCCACTGATTTTTATAAGTCATTTGATAAGCATGAAGCATTTTTTTTTGTTTTCCTCTTCAGTTGATCCAGTACCTTTTGGGGGGGGGGGGCAATCAATCACTCCAAACCTGTAAGTTAGGACAGGAAGAGCAAATTGGTTTATTGCGTTTTTCCTGTCAGAGCTGTTTTCAGTATTAATTTTAATATTCTATAATATTCCTTACTAAGTTTTATTTGCATTTGCTCGTGTTTTATTGTCGATCCTTCATCTATTCCCAAATATTTTTACACTCCCTCCTGCTCAAGTTCCTTTATATCACATTCCTGTCCCTGACTGATATTTTCTTGGTGCTGCAGCTTTCCTGGTTTAAAGGTTACTGTTGTACATTTATCAAGACCAGATGACAATCTTATATCATCTGAGAAAGTTTTGACCACTTGCAGTTGCGCGTTCAGTTCCTCATCTGATGAACTATATAGTTTTAAATCATCCACAAAAGAGGAGAAGTCTTTACACTTTGTAGTTTTCTGGGAGCCAAATTGTAGCCATGACCTAATCTGCTAAGTAGGCATTTTAATGGGTTAAGGGCACAGCAAAAGCTCAGCAGTGACAAGGAGTCACCCTGGAATATCTCCCTTTGAATTTTTATCTCTGGAGTAGTAATTTGTCCTTTATCATGGCTTAATTGCAGAATAGTTTGCCACTGTCTCATGGTCATTGTAATGTAATCAGTCGGTCTAGGATGTATCTTATACATTTGTAAACACTCTTTTATCCATGAATGTGAGATGCTGTCATATGCTTTTCTGTGATCTACCCATACCATACTTAGATTCTTCACCTTTTTATAATTCACCATTATGACTTTATTTAACAACAAATGATCCTTTGTTCCTTATGACTTTCTTTTGTTACCCTTTTGCTATATTGCCATGATTGAGTTTTCTCCTAAATGACTATAAATTCTGACAGCATCAATTCTAGTGTATAGTTTGTACATTATCAGAAGGCAAGTTATTGGTATATAGTTTTTAGGATAGCTTGCAGGTTTGCTCTTAAGAGGGAGTATCATTTTTCTTGTTGTTAACCAGGTTGATGTCTGCTCAGGGTGTTGTTGTTTCTTTCGGCTTTTCCCAGTTAGGGGTCGCCACAGTGGAACTCAGGTCCGCTAATGATTGGCAGTAGATTTTTACATGCCGAGTTGCCAGCCCTGACGCACAACCTTCAATGAAGGTACGCCCATTCATGCATGTCTCTACACAGAAGACACTGTAGCTGAGAATCGAACAGGGCAACGTCTGTCTGAGGGTTTGCATATAAATAATTCTTACTCATGGCTAAATCTTCATGTAAAGTTGTTAATACTTTTAGCCAGAAGTAAGGTATTGCATCTGGGCCTTGGGCCTTTCCTTTTAGGAACTTTTCTTAATTTTGTTTCAATGTCTCTGGCCTTTTCTTCATCCCATTTCATATCTTGTACATTTAAATTCTTAGTCTTTCTTTTACATCTTCTAGCCATTCAGCATCTTTATTATGTTCCATAGGATCATCATATTTATTTCTCCAAAATTTGTCTATTTATTCCTTTTTTAGTGGCATTTCAGTTCTGTTTGACTTGTTTCCCAGTTCTCTATATATTTTTTTGGGTCATCAACAATTTGCTTAATTTGTACTTTTAGTATATATTTATCTGTATATCTTCTATGTTTTCCTGTCTGTGCTGTTATCTTTATTATTTTGCAATAGTAAAAGACAAATCCTGATTTGTTCTGATACTATGCGTTGCTTTTATCACATCTATCTTTCTGAGCATTTTTGTTGTATTCCCTCCGTTTTACTCCTCTAACAGTGACACTTCTTGTCTTAATTGCTTTATAATTTTCTCTTTTTGATACTTCCATGATGACATTTAATTTCTCCCCTTCATTTCCCTTACTGCCTTGCGTTTTGTGGTAAAACTTAATATTTTATTAATTTATCTGCACAGTAACATATCTTATTTACTTCTGTTACATTGCATGGATTTCTATGAACAATCTTGATTACTGTGTTCATCTGTTTTTTCAGACGTCTAGCATTTTGGTCTTAACTTTCTGTAGTCTATTTATTTTATTGATCTTAATATGTCTATCCATCACTATTAATCAAGCAACTCTTCCCTTAAATCAATTTCTTCTAAACTGAGGGCACATTTTTGTTCTCCATTTCCTGCAGGCATTCTACAGAAAGTACCAGAACATCTTTCTGTGCCATATTTTCTTCAGGTTCATGCTGTTTTGTTTGTTGCTCTTTCATATGGGAACTCATTGGCCTATCACTCCACAATACTGACTGTGTCTCAGTTGTCAGTTTCCTGTTCCTTCCCTTGGTGTGCAACTCCAGCTGAACTTTTGTACTGGCTTCCTACTGTAGGCTACAACGTATCTTTATATGACAACTGATCAAATGTTTCCTTAATGTGGAAATTCATTATTTTTTCATGCTGTGATGTTATCAGAGTTAGATTTTTTACACTAAATCCTTCATTTCACAGGTAATCCATAACTTCAGTTTCTGTTTATTTAACTTCTCCATTACTAAATCTCTTTAATACTTCCCCCTTTGTTTTCTTTTTTTTTTTGTATTGTAAAATTTTCCATACCCTGATGCCTTTGCCTGTATTTCTCTTCAAATATATGTGGTGCTGCTCTTATTTTATTGATTAGTTTTGCTTTCTCCTTTGCACAAATATTATAGCATATTAAATCTCTTTTTCATACCCATGTCCATATTTCTTCTTCAGATATCTCCTGCTCCTCCTGTTTCTCCTTACTTGGGGGACTCATTGTTCTATCATGCTGTGATAACCTGTGTTAGACTTTATACATTAAATCCTTTACTTTGCAGGTATTCTATAACTTCAACTTCTATTTTTTTTAAGTTCTACTTTACTATACTTCTGTTCTACACTTCCCCTTTGTGATCTTATTTTTTGTATTGTAAAATTTTCCATATAGGGGTGCCTTTGTTTGTATTTCTCTTTGAATATCTTTGGGATTACTCTTTTTGTATTAATTAATTTTTTTTTTCATTTGCATGAATATTGCACCATATCAGATCTCTCTCTTTATTTCCCATGTCCATATTTTTTATACCTTTCAAAAATCTCTAGATTTTGTTCTTTATATTTTCCCACTTTTGTAGTCACTTCTTTTTCCAAACAGTCCAAGATTTCCTGGTCTGTATAATATTTTCATGAGTCTCTTGTATTAATGAGCACAGTTTGCATTTGAAACTTTTGACAGTTTTTCTTGAGCAATTATTTTTCTTTCCTCTAATTTTTCTCTTAATCTTTTCTATATCTTCTGTCTGGAAATTCTGGACCTCTTGCATAATACTAACGATAGATAATTTCTTTCTTATCCTCTGTAGTCCACACTATCATCCTTATGGCTCTTTTTTTTTAGCCTGTTAGCTTGTGTGATTTTTGTGGACTTAACTACATTCTATAATAGGAGGGCCATTCGCCTTAGGGCTTGATGGCATGCTTCTTGAGATTGGAGTGGCCACAGTCAGTTATTCTGTGGTTATTTAGTCGCCACACTAAAATATTCCTTCACCTTTGTGTGTACACAAACACACACACACACACACACACACACACACACACACACACACACACACACACACACACATGCATTTAAACACATGCATACACACAAGCATAAGCATATTCACATGCAAACACACATATACAAACACGCACATTTCTTGAGACATCAACATGTAAAAAAAATCTTTAGCTTGGAAAGCTTAGTAGCTGTGCCCTTGACACTAAAACTATTGCTATTTATCTTGACTTTGTTGGTAAGCGGTCTGGCTGTATGTTTACTTATTTATTTACTCACTTTAGTTTGATAACCCTGGATGCAGACTGATTGACACACCTTTTTGAGCTACAACTTGGGCACCATTTATAAGACATAAACAGAAAATTATAATTAGACTAAAGAATAGACAGAGTTGTACATAGTACAGTGAAAAAACTGAGTCAATACATTTGTATATCATCTACAATTATAAATATTTACATTAGTTGTTTATCTTGCAGTATAATTGTCTTTACCAAATATTGTGACTTACCCCTTGCACTGTAAAAAACACAGCTTATGATAACTTAGTGAAAGAATGAGCCTTTGTAGAAAATAAAAATAAACAAGTAATCAATAACTAAGTAGCCAAATTATTATTTTTTTCTATTTCCAACAGGTGATGGTAACACTAACAGGTCAAGAACTTACTGCCTATGCAAAGGCAGGAGCAGTTGCAGAGGAAGTGCTATCAGCAATCAGAACAGTGGTGGCATTTGGGGGACAAGAAAAAGAAATTGAAAGGTCTGTCTTCCCTAATGTTTTGTGCTTTTCCTTTATTCTGTGTTTCAGGATCTGACTCTTATTTAACATTAATGTAAGTCATTTTTTTCTTTTATTTTAATTAAATTGCGAGATTTCTCATAATCTCATATTCAGAGATATCATTGCTACACACTCTCATGTACATACAAGAAGAAAGAAAAGAACAATTCCCCATAACTCTATTAGGAATTCTAAGTATGTGTAAAATATGTATGTGATGGAAAGTAGCTGTGGGCTGTAACACTTGCACATCTGCCAGCAGTACGTCATGTGAGCCAGAACCAGCAATATGGGGTTTGACCATCCCCCCATGACACATTAAAACAAAGGGCAATTGGACTTAAGTATGTACAGTAAATGAGCACTGCTGCCTTATGTAATAGCCAAGTAATTAATGCCTAGAAAACTGCACATCGCCCTGCTAAAGATTAGAGTTATAAAATGACTGCTTTTGCAGATTTTACCCACCTCAGATAAAGTCCAGTGCCCTTCAATGCAGTCTTACCAGCATTATCAAAACTGTTTTAAACACCCTCAAACATGAACACACACACACACACACACACACGCACGCACACACACACACACTCGCCAGGCACACACACACACACTCGCCAGACACACACATGCAAATACACAACAATTTCAGAATGGAGACGTAAATGGAAACTGCATCATAAACTCCCTCCTTCCCAAACTTTAAGGTGCACTGCTGCTAGATAGTCAAAACTAGCAAAAGGAGCACACATATTACTCTTTAGCCCTTTTAATAAAGCCAACCATTAAATATTTAAATGGTAGCAAATAGCTCCAAGTAGTCCTCATTCTAAGGGCGGATACCAGATAGTTAGGTACACAGATAAAATTTTTAACCCGTTACCAGTAAAAACTGCATCAACAACAAGCATTTACATTTCAATAATATTGTTAACTTAAAATAAATAAGTTAAAATATTTGATGTGATGTTTTCCTATCTCGCATTCATTCTGTACTGGTTGGGGTTCGGAACCGATCCTATACAAAAGCTCGAGGACTTCCACTGGCTCGTGGCTGTAACCTGATCCCGTCTTGATTAGGGAAAGCTCCCCAGATCTTGTTTGTCACTAAACAAGATCGGGTGCTTCCATTTGGGCTCTGGCTAACTGGAAATTTTCTTTTGTTATTTTTGAAAAATTGTACACTATAAATAATTATAATGTTTTATAGTGTTTAGTATGTTAGTTTGAGTTAGTTAGCATGTTCACTCTGTAGGTTGTTGTTGCTAATGGCCATCATTTTTTCCTCTAGCCCTTTTCCACTTCCCTATCCTGGCTAGATTTAGAAATAATTATCCAAGTTCGTTTAAATTAGAGACCTTGGTAAATTAAAACATTTAACTCTGTTGTTTATTCCCCCTGGTAAGCTTGTTTAAGTTAGAGGGCTACTGTTGGCCTGTTTAACTTAGAGGGCCCTTTTCCCCTTCCTGTATTTTTCCTTTATAAGCAGATTCATTTAAGTTAGAGAACTGCCTTCCTTTTTTCTAGTTAGTTTGCATTACTGTGGTGTTTGTTGTTGATTAAAAAAAAAAGTTACTAGTAGTATATTTTTCTTAGTTGTTGTTATTGTTGTTCTTGCTGTTAATACTCTACACATAATATCCAAGGATCCTAAAGAAACCAAATCCTCTGGGTTTAAGAAATGTGACAAATGTAACCAAAAAATGTTGTTGATTGATGGACACACAATTTGTGTGTACTGTCTTGGTGCAGTCCATCTTCAGGAATCATGTGCTATTTGCCATGCATTCAGTCACAGATTGTTGCTTGAAAGGAAAAACAAGCTAATTTTGAGAGGCTTACTAAAGACTCCCTTCACAGAGGCAATCAAAGAAGGTCAGAGTACGTCAAAATCTCCAAAATCCCCATCTTCCAGATCAAAGAAGTTAGGAAAAAATCACCTACCACTACTACTCATTCGGAGCCGACAAAGAAACTGGCTATAGAGTCATCCTCGGACCCAAAGGCTGTTGGCCTGAAAAACCTTCCTCCTCGGCTTCTGCTGTGGTTTTGGAACCAATAGAGTTTCACATTTGTAGCCGGTCCCCAGAACTGGAGTCAGTTTCTTCAACTTTCAGATCTCCATTGCTTCAACCTGTCAGATCTCCCACTCCATCCTCTTGATCCTCCAGGAGCCTCTCCGATGATGATGTGGATTGTGTGGTGCAGAGACTTTTAAGGACACTGGCTAAACTATTGTCAACTCCAACCCAGAGGGATTTGGACCCAGCAAAGACCACCTCCCCTCCATCGATTCCTCCTCCGATCTGATCTGGGACGCCGGAATGTCTGGAACTGATTGTAGTGGAACCATCAGAACTGAGACCTACACCAGGATCTTTGGGCCCAACTACTGCTCTGACTTCCTTGGTTCCATCTGAACTCGATGGGTCTAGGAGCTGTTGCTCTCTGGTAGGTCTGGGGAGGAGAGGTGGGTCAGACAGTTGTCCGATCTGAACTTGCCTCTTGGGGCTTCGGCTCAGGTGAACTTGGGTCCTACATTGGCCTTGGAGCCAAACCCTTGGTTCTGGGAATGCGTTCTGTTTCTTCGGAACTGGGAGCTTCCTCGGACCTGGGGCGGGGGGCCTGCAAGGTGATGAGGAGAGTGCTGTCACCACAGATGACTCCACTCTCAGGTGCAGACATTCTTCCCCCAGGAGCACCAGTGTCTGCCTTGGTACCATTGCATCTGCACAGACGTGGAGACCCAAAGCCTCAGGATGCCCCATTGGGTGAAATCCTGTCTTCTGAAACCTCTCCGAATACCCTTCCAAAGAGGTCCCTTAAAAGAGATTATGCAAGAGAAGCATTTAGACTCCCCAGAGGAGTCCATCACTTCAGATACAAACCTTGATGAGTTGAAGGGGTCCCCACAGTCACCCTCTGAGGATGTCTCCTTCGAAGACATTCTAGAAATACATAAGCAGAGAGGTGGCTGGAAGCCCATCAACCCTTCTGAGGAGGAGTCTGTATACCCAAAGGCTTTTGCGTCTCACCCTTCCACCACTTGGGTGTCTCCGCCCTTCAACGAGCTCATGAATATAGTTAGTCAAAAGGCATGGGAGTCTCCAGACTCAGTGGAACCTGTTCCTCAGAGGCCAAACAGGTTTATTACTGCATGTTTGAGCAAGGAGTTTCTTACTAAAGGGGTCCCAGTAGATGCTATGGTGATGGTGGCAGCCACCAAGAAGGAACTTTCAGAGACATCCTTGTCTGTCCATTCGCGAAACAAAGAGTTTCATATGATGGACAGATATGGAAAGTACACTTTTTCTTCAGCGACTTTTGATCTCAGATCACTGAATTACCTGACTCATTTTACTAGGCTTCAGAGAGATCTCCTGAAAGAGCTAGGAGATACCCTCCAAGGTTCTGTAGCTGTGGGGTTTTCAGACAAGGTTTCCTCTCAGCTCTCCACCTTAAATTCAGTGGTCAACTCTTCCATGAGGCTCATTTCTTATGCAGCAGATGGAGCAAGCAGGGCAGTGGTTATAGGAATTTCCCTAAGAAGACATTCCGGGAGGCACTTGTGTGATTTTGTGGAACCCTTTAAATCTTCTTTTGTTACCGCCACTTTTGATGGCTCATCCTTGTTCGAGCCAAAAGTCAAAGACAGACTTACCAATTGTGAACAGGAAGGAAATGTTTCTTCCTACCTACTAGACTTTACCCCAAAGGTCAGAAGGGGGGAAACAATGTGGTTTCGAAAATCCCAGAGAGCTTTCCAGGACACTCATGGTGATTCTTCCCCCAGGGGCACAGAGGGAAGTACCAATGGAAGCTGCCATCCATGTGGCAGAGGGGGTTTACAAAACCAGGGTGACAGTGAATCCTTCCTTGGTAAGCCCTTTCAGCGCTCCTGAAAGGAGGCCTGTCTGTTCATCTCTGGAGGCAGTTGGGGGTTGCTTATCTTTTTACTCAAAGGCCTGGCTAGAAATTACAAAAGGTAAGTGAGTGCAAATGATGGTATCTAGAGGCTACACCATACCCTTTTCCTTCCCCACCCCAAACTCAAAAAACATCCCAGATGTTCCCCCCAGTCAGAGGGATCAGGCAACTCTAGAAATACAAAAGTTGTTAGACAAAAGAGTCATCCAAGCAGTCCCTGCAGACCAGTTTGGATCCGTAACTTACTCAAGTTTCTTTTTAGTTCCAAAAAACAGGGGACTGGAGCCCCATCTTGGATCTCAGCAAATTAAACAAGTCTATAAAAAAGTCAAAGTTCCAGATGGTAACACTGCAGTTGATACTTCCCTTTCTGGGACAAGATGATCTGATGTGCTCGATAGACCACCAGGATGCATGCTACCACATCAAAATGGACAGGCAATCCAGGAGTCATTTGCACTTTCAGCTGGGAGCCAGTCACTACCAGTTTCGAGCTCTGCCCTTTGGTGTCACTACAGCCCCCAGAGTATTCACCAAGTGCATGGCAGTAGTCACGGCTCACTTGAGGTGCCTAGGATTCTGAGCGTTCCCATACCTAGATGACTGGCTCCTAACTGCCACCACCAAGCATCTACTAACTAAAGCCAGAGACACCACCATACAGCTTTGCTTTCACCTAGGAATCACAATAAATTACTAAAAATCTGCCTTGTTACCATCTCAGTATATCATTTTTATAGGAGCAGATTTAGATACAAAACAAATGTTTGCCAAGCTTCCCCCCAAAAGAGTTCAAGTCCTATGACATAAAGTCAAAAATCTACCCTCCAAGAAAAAAGTACGAGCAAGAACTGTCCTGAAAGTCTTGGGTACCATGGCAGCAGCAATAAGCTTGATACTATTGGCACACCTGCACATGAGAATTTTGCAGTGGCTGCTGCTCACTCAGTGGTCCTTGCAGGAGTTACCCATGTCTCACCAAATTATGATAACATAATCTTGCAAGAAAGACCTTTGTTGGTGGCTTCATTCCACTCATGTGACTCTTGGTCGACCTTTTGTTCTTCTACAACCATTAGCCAGAGTGACCATGGATGCTTCCCAGATGGGGGTGGGCACTATCTGGAAAGGACAGTCCAAGGTACTTGGTGGGATCACAAGGCCCACTTGCACATCAGTGTCCTAGAGATGAGAGTGGTGCATCTAGTGTTGCAAGCATTCCAAGACTCTCTTCCACTAGGAACTATTGCAATACAGACAGACAACATGTCAGTTGTGTGGTACATAAACAAACAAGGAGGAACCAAGTCTTAACCCCTCAGTTGAGAGGCCCTAAGAGTATGGCAGTGGGCAATTTCTTCACAACATTTTCTGACAGCAATGCACATCCCGGGGAAATCCAGTGTGATAACAGACAAACTCAGCAGAGCAATTCTGATGCCACACAAGTGGTTCCCAAAACAGGAAGTAGCAGAAGACATTTTCCGCAAGTGGGGCCAGCCTTGCTGCAACCTTTTTGCCACGTCCATGAATGCCAAATGCAGCAGCTACTTTGCCTTGATTCCCTCTCTGGGGGAATCACCTAGGGATGTATTTGTACACGATTGGCCCCTGGGTCTCCTCTATGCTCCCCTCCTTTTCCATCGATTCCCAAAGTCCTTCAGAAAGCAAGCTCATTGAGAAGGAGTTTAATACTAGTTGCCCAGTACTGGCCTCTTCAAATATGGTTTCCCTTTCTTTGGCCTCATCTCTAGGTGGAGCCATGGATTCTGGACCAGTTCCAGACCTCCTGACTCATACGTCAAGGATGATCCACCCATCAGTTTAAACCCTCCAATTGCTAGCTTGGCTGCTCCAATTCCACACATAGCCAGGCTCCTCTGACATTTCCCCTTCAGTGAAACATATCTTGATCTTGTCTCATAAGGCTTCAACCAGGAAATTATGCACAAACAAATGGAAGAGCTTTTCCCTTTGGGCATTGGATAATCACATTGATTCTTTCTCTGCCCCTATATCCTTTATATTAGAATTCTTGGCAAAGTTTTTAATGAAGGTACAATTGCGGCTATTTTTCGAGTTAAACTAGCAGCTATATCAAACTTCCATGTAGGTGAATGGGGGCTGAATGTAAAGTCCCACAGACTTTGCAAAGCTTTCCTGAGAGGTACTATTTTATTCAGACCACCCATCAAAGATCCTCCAGCACCATGGGACCAAAACTTTGTCTTATCCCATTTGATTTTTCCCCTCTTTGGACCTGCATAATCCTGTGATCTAAAGTTTTAACATGGAAGACAATCTTTTCGGTAGCCATCACTTTTGGTAGAAGAGTGTCAGAACTACAAGCATTGTCAGTAAGGCCCCCCTACATGCTTTTCCACAAAGACCTCTGTGAACAAACCCATCCTTCCTACCCAAAGTATACTTAGAGTCTAATTTGAATCAATCCGTATACTTAACGTTTTTTCCCCCAGCTATGGCAACAGGGCAGAGTATATGCTACACCAGCTAGATGTACATAGGCAATTATGCTTCAATTTGCATAGAACAAAGGACTGCAGAAAATCTGATCAGTTATTTATATCATTTTCAGATAACAAGAAAGGTGCTCCCATATCAAAAGTCACACTTTCAAAATGGCTTTCAGATTGTATTACCTTTACTTACTAATCTCAAAAGAGAGAACTCCCTGGAAAAGTAAAAGGTCATTCTACAAGGGCTGTGGCAACCTCATCTGCTTTTCAAGCAAGACTACCAATTGATACAATTTGTGCTGCAGCAACATGGGTAAGGCCTCATACCTTTATCACTCGTTACAAAGTGGATTTGGCCTCTAGGAGCAGGGCCTCCTTTGTGTCCACTGTTCTGAAGAATATTCTCCCTTGAGCCACCCAAGAAAAATGGTGCTAGGGATGCTGTCCCAACCAGTACAGAATGAAGGCGAAATAGGACAACATCATATAAAGAAATTATGTACTTACCATAACATTCCATGTGTGTTGTCCATCTCGCCTTGAGTCTTACATCCCATCCTCCTTCCCCCAGCCTTTCACTCCTGGAGGACCGAGCGGTTATGACTGGCAAATAATGTTCTCTGATATTTCTTCATTTATCTATTAGACGTGAAATAGTTCTTTGGTATCTGTTGTTATATCAGCAAAAAAGTTCTGGGGAGCATTCCCTAAGCATGATGGGATAGGGTTACAGCTACGAGCTGGTGGAGGTCCTCGAGCTTTTATAAAGGCCAAGTCAGAACCGAGAATTAGTTCCAAACCCCAACCAGTATAGAATGAAGGTAAGATGGACAATGCACATGAAACGTTATGGGGAGTACATAACTTCTTTTTTGCTAACCATATTTGCAAACAATAAATGTTTGCAAAGGATATTGAAAAACTTCCAAGACTAACAAACTCCCAAGCTGTAAAGCTCAGCTGAAACAACACCTTACCTAGTTCTGGTCATGTTCCTGCTCATCACCAGGTTGACACCTGTATCGAAAGCACAAACTTGTTATTTCTTATCTCATTTTCTTTCTTGCACTTGAAACAATGTAGCCTTGTTCATACCTCTCATAAATACCACTCCCTTCCGGCCATGCGGGGCTGCCCCCAGGGGGTGGCACAACGGAGTCCTCTCCCCTCGATGTTGGTCGCGGGTACCTGCAGAGGATGCCCCGCCCCACACGGGGCGTCGGTTCAAAGACCCGGAAGGTCGGCGGTAAATACCACTCCTCTTCTTTCTCTTATTCCAGCCTTCCTCCATTCAACTTTTCATGTATTTCCTCATATACCCTAGTTATAAACAATCCAGATACTAACTTAGTTAGAAATTATACCTTGATGTTTTTATCACATTCTAATACCACTATCCTCATTCACATTATTTATATCTCATCTACATAATTTTATAACTTACCTCTTACCTTTCCTCTTCATTATATGTGTAGATCTTTTTACCAGACTTTCTGTACAGAAATAAGAAAACACTAATTTATTTTATAACAATCTTTTTCTGCCTGTTATAAAAATCCATTTATTTACTGCAAGATTTTAGTGCTGTACCAAAATTTTATAGGCTCAATAAATTTTACATTGTATATAATCTTTGTCTCACAACATATTGATTTGTACAGTACTCACTGTATATACCTGTCTTTTATCTATGTTGTTTTCTGAGAACTGTGACTGCTAATATAAATATTGTGTGATGGAGCTTATCTACCCAGGCCTCTACTGAAATTGGGTTCTGCCCAAAAGACTTTCCCAGTTAACAAAGACGAGCAAACAGATATATGCACACATACATAAATAAATCAAAAATGATGGAAGATGGTTGGGAAAATTACCATTTGAACTAAAATCTATCTGCTTCTGGGTGAAATATATATTGTTCCTCGCTACTTTTGGCTTTTTCTTCCAAACTGGAATGTTCAGTCTCCTTACAGGCAGTTGCTCTGTTTCAAAGGTATCTTACAGCAATAACTGTTAATTGACTGACCAGGATTAACAGCTGTACTGTTTACAAGTCCCCAACAGGATTTCCTGTGACTTTAACTAGAGTGGTTAGAAAATGTTAGAAAATGAAATTAGAATGTTAGAACATTGCATTCCTGTTTTCACATTTACATGTCCAATAGCGAAGGCTAAAATGCAACAAACCAGAGTATGTGACCTAGTGCAGTGCAACAGCCTCTAAGCAGCCCAGCAGACTGCAATATTGCACACAACTGCACAATTAAGAAATAAGCAATTCTTAGTTAAACTGCAGTAGAGTTCGCAGGAACAAATGCAACTGAAAATCACTTTATGCATTTTACTTTACATATTACACCTCAGTGGAAAAAAGTACATAAAACGCATGTACAGTGCAACCCTTTCTTTCAGTTTTATCTTTTAAACAAGTATTTATGCACATTTGTAATTTGATGCATTTCCAGTGCATCTCATTTACGTTTTGAGCATCTTCTGTTTGAAAGTCTGTTAACTTTCTTTTAATATTATCCTAGTTTTCTGGTGACAGTGGTCCTTAGAATTTAGTGTATATAACATCTGTTTGTATATGCATGTATTTTTATATGTGATAACTGTATCTGTTGAGGAGGCATATGTACTTAAATCTGAGGTTTGCAGTACATTAAAGTGTTCCCTTTATTTGAAAACACACTGATCTTGGAGTGAGTATATGAGTAGCAAGGACGTTGAGCGTGAAGGATGTGTGAAGGTCCCTGCAAAAATGCTTTAATGACATTACAGCAGGTTTTGTAATTCATTATATTTCTGTTGGAGTCGGGCATTATTTTTTCCTAGTTGCTAGCCTCATAATTGCAAGTCTCACTGTTCTGATTGAGAGTAGATGTGCGTGTGTGTGTGTGTGTGTGTGTGTGTGTGTGTGTGTGTGTGTGTGTGTGTGTGTGTATGTGTTTATGTATGCATGCATGAAGTGTGGTCCAGAAAGTGGATATGATTTTTATTTGTAGTACATAACGCTTATAATACAAATAAAAATCAAATCCATCTCAACCATCTCCTTGACCCAACATATGACATTTATCTGGCTTATGTCCATTTTGAGTGTGGGGTTTTATTTATTTAGTTACTTATTCTGCAGTTTGCAAGAACATAATGCACTTTTGGCTAACACAGCAAGTGCAGAATATGGGGATTTAAAGTCTTTTTCCATATTTTTCCCATTTATAGAAACATTTGGCATATATGTGAAAAAAATATTAGTAATTTGTAGACGTGAGTGCTGAACAACTTTTTTTATTTTACTTGCAGTAGTCTTTTGCCATCTTTGTTTAAAGGTTTAGTCATGTTTGTTAAGAAATGTGAAAAATAATTCAGTATATCATTTCTTTCTCATTAATAAAATAGTTAAATATCTACATGAAATATAGTTTATTTGATAGAAATGTATATGGTTTATACTTTTTATTTTCATAGTTTCATAGTGTTGTATTATCATCCATCTGTTCTCTTATAACCTCACCTGCTTTAACTTTTACAATATTACATGGATGGCAGAACCTAGCCCAGCAGTCAGTGAGATTACAGTATTAAACTCCATTCTGGACAGAACGCTGGTGTAGCACAGCATATGCATTTTCACTCGCACACTATTTGCATACCTATAAGTAATTATGATAACACCAGTTCACCAAGTATGTCTTTTGGAGGTGCAAGGATACTATAAAGTGCAAGAAGTCGTGTTTAGCCCAAGTCTAGATAATTGTATTTATTGGAAGATGGTGCATGTTGTCCTACTTTTGTTTTTTACTGAGTGAGACTGACATGGCATATGGTGGCTCAAGTGCTTGTATATTTCTTAGACCCCACATGCTTTAATGTTTGTTATACTTAGTTTCACTTGAAAGTATCCCATTGAATGTTGAAGCTTCATTGACTCCAGAGTCATTACACCTTCACTGATCTTCTGGTGTCAGCTCTGTGTCTCTGGGCTTTGGAAGGATGGAATGTTCCAGGCAATCTTATTAGGAGGTCACCTTTCATGCCACTGAAAGTGTCATGGTTCCAGATGACAGATATTCCATTTATCAAGCTAAAGACCCATGAGAACTTCCCCAGGAATTGAAGATGCAGTGTCCCAAGATAAGAAGCTTTACAAAACTGCTGAAATTCAGGGAAATGCTTCTTTCCCTGTAAGGTCTGGATTTAATAGTTAGAACATCGATGTTCATCGTATTGATCATAGGTTCATAGGTTGGTACTAGGCTATCGGCCCTAGGGCCTATGCAAGTCTAGCCATAACAATTCTCTGGATATTTCTTTCCACAATATTTACTTCTCCAGGCTCCTGTCTAGCAGGGCGACTGACATGATCCCCGGGGTGAATTTCCTATCTCCCATCCAATCATCAAGGTTCCTTTTGAAGAGGGCCAATGAGGCGCTCTGCTTGATATACATGGGCAGTCTATTCCAGAGTATGGGGAGTCTCTGGGTCAGGAACCTATCCCTCCAGCATGTTTTGTTCATTGTGATTACAAGGTTTAGATCCCTGGAGTGTGTGGTTCTGAGGGATTGGGATTTCTTTAAGTGGAGCATGTCCAACAGCTCAGGGTTTGACATGGCTTTGTATGTTAAGCAGAGTTTGCCTCTGAGTAGACGATATGCCACAGAGTATAGCTGGATTTTTTTAGACGGTCACTATATGGCATCTGCTTTAGGCCTGTGATTCTTTTAGTGAGGTATTTCTGTGGCCTTTCCAGTTGTTGCAGATGACTTGTGAGGTACATACCAAATGGGGCATTATACTCTATAATGGGTCTAATGAGGGATGAGTACAGTGGGACAATGACCTCCTTTTTTCTGGATGAAAAGCCCTTAGTGATGAGGTGTGCCACATAGAAAGATTTCCTGACTGTTGTGGCAATGTGGTTATCGAAAGTGAGACCACTGTCCACCTGTGTCCCTAAGTCTCTCATCACACTTTCGATGTTTAGTGTCCTGCCACCTATGTGGTAATTCATGGGTACATGTTTTTTTCCAAAGGGGATAACTATACATTTCTTGGCATTAAGCTTGAGCCCATGGCTCTGGTACCAGGCATCTGTTTCTGTAAGGCCCTTTTGTGGAATATCCACATCATTTGGGGATTCAATAATGGCTCCCAGTTTGCAGCAATCTGCAAACTTTGTTAGCCAGAGTCCCTTAGTGTTGGCCTGTACTTCAGAGAAGTAGATGCCAAACAAGAGTGGTCCCAGGACTGAAACCTGAGGTACTCCACTTGTCACTTGTCTGGAGCTGGATTTGGAGTCGGCTACTTTTACTGTCTGGGTTCTGTCAGTAAGCCAGTTAGCAACCCATTAAGTGATGTAGGGATTTATGCCCAGCTTAGTAAGTTTATCTATGATTCCAGAGTGGAGGATGGTGTCAAAGGCCTTGGCAAGGTCCAGATAGGCTGTGTGAACTGCCTTACCCTTGTCCACAGCTCTGGAGACTGATTCGAAGAAGTCAATCAGATTCAGGAGACAAGACTGGCCCTTCACAAACACAAACTGGGTGGGGTCCAGTGTTTGAAGGTTGTCAATGTCTATAAGTTCCATGATAATGCGTTCCATGCCCTTGCAAATCAGGCTTGTCAGACTGATGGGACAGTAGTTCCCGGGATCCATGGTGGATCCTCCCTTATGGAGCGGGATAACTGTAGCTGTGCACCACTCAGTGGGCACAAAGCCTGAGGTGAGGCTATGATTAAATATGACACTTAGGTGAGGTGCCAGTTCATTTTGTAGTTCATGTAGTGCACAGCCTGGGATGTCATCTGGTCCCATAGATGCTATATTCTTAGCTTTGGAGAGTGCGGTTTCTACCTGTGTGGCCGTGATTATCGGAATTTGGCAATCTTTTGGTACTGAGATGGGCCCTTTAGGGGGTGAGAGTGGGGTGAAGTTGGCACTAAATCGATCTGCCAGGATATTGGCAATATCCTTGAGATCAGTATATTTAATGCCATTCTGTTGTAACTCAGAGCAGATCTGAGCATTGCCATTTAGATTCTTGACATAACTATAGAATGCCTTGTGGTTGTCTTTGGAATCTTTGGCAATTTTATTTTCGTAACTAGCTTTTGAGGATTTTATGAGGGATCTCACCTTCTTACTGAGGCTGGTGAGGGAGTTTTTTGCATCCTGGGATTTTCCTCTTTTTTGCAACAGTTTCTTCCTTCTGTTGTATAGTTTGTTTATAGCAGGGGACCACCAGATTGGCTTCCTTTTTTTGGAGAAGAGCATATTGGTTCTATTTGGGATGGCACGATTCATGCATGAGTGGATGTGCTCATACAGTGCCTTAGTGTAGGTTTCTGCAGTCGAACTTCCAGATCCCATCTGCGTGGGTGTTGTGAAGTTTGTCACTTCTGACTTCAGTAGCTTGAAGTTGGCTTTGGAGAAGTTTTTTAAGGAGGTTTCCTTACTGGGGGGTGGGGGTGGGATGTGGATGTCAAAGGTGATTTGCTTATCGTCAGACCTGACCAATGAGGGGGTGACCACTGGTGTGGAGCATCTATCTCCCATGTTAGTAATGACCAGGTCTAGGATATTGGAGCCCCTGGCAGGACAATGGATTAGTTGATCCAGGGCATTGGAATTTATGAATTCCAAGAACCGTTGGGAAAAGGAGTTGGTACCTGAATAGTTTTCCCAATTAATGGCAGGGTAGTTGAAATCATCCGGTATTAGGGTGTTTGGTTGTATCTTAATATTTTCCAGTATGTTTAGAATGGTGTAGTGAGAATCTTGGGGCATGGTTGGGGATCTGTAGCAAGCTACAATTTGGATTGCAGTCTTACCTAGTGTTAATTGCACCTGGAGAATTTCAGATGCATTGTGTTGGGCGACTAGCCTGGAGGTGTGAATATCCTTGGTGAATATGGACGCTCCTCCACCTTTAGTTTTTCGGTCCTGGCTTTGTGGCCGAAAAGTGTGCTAAGAATTGTAGCCTGGTATTGCAGGGGTGGACTCTGGAGCCTTAAACCAGGTCTCAGTTACTGCACAGATATCGATGTTCTCCATTTTTAGGAGAGCTTCGAGAGAGTGCATTTTGAGGTTTAGACTTCTAGCATTGAGTATCATTACCTTCAGATTTTGCCTGCTTCTATCTGTTACGATGGTGTTTTTATCCCTTGAACTTTGCCTAAAAAAGGCACTATAGGGGTGGTGAGAATTTTAGCCAGTAACCTGAATTCCAGGGGTGACAGGTGTAGACCATCTCTGGCAAAGCATCGTGGTTTGTCGATCATGTCTTCCCAGGCAGACAAATACTGGATCCCCTTTGAATGACACCAGAAGCTTAGCCAATTGTTGAAGTCAATCATTTTATCCTTATACTGTGATATCATTCTGGGTGAAGGCAGGATGCTACTCAGGGCTGGGGTCATACCTGCCTGGGTCACATGATCCAAGAGCTCTTCTGTATCTCTTTTCATGTAGTCCAAGGAGGTACATCTCAAGTCATTCACTCCAGCATGGACAATGACAGAGTTGTATTTGTACTTGTTGTGGAGTGACTTGAGTGCATGCATTATGTGGCGGATCCTGGCACCTGACCGGCAGCTGACTGTAATTTTCTCCTTGTTCAGTCTGGTGAGTGGGACATCAGTGTGCCTGACTATAGAGTCATCTATGACTAAAGTGTTGGGTACTTTGTCTTGCCTTAGGGGCTGTTGTTGGGTGGCACACTGGTGTTGTGAGGTATGTGTCACTTTGGTTGTGACTGGCGTTTGTTTGCGTTTCGGCTTCGGAGGTCCTTGTTGCTTGGGCAGGTTAATATTAAGGGCCTCCGCATATGTGGGTTTAGTGTTGCTATGTGTGGGTGTTGATGGTGTGGGTTTTGAAGGGCTATGAGTTGCTTGAGGTGTGATGCAGGTGTTAACCTTCTCCTCTTGACTGTCTAGCACAATCCTGGCCGGAGAGAGCTTTGCTTCCAGTTTGGCTATGTAAGTGCATCTCTCGCAGGTCGTAGTGTTGGGTGGTAGGAGGAGAGGATTGTCTGTGTACATGAGACAGTTGCCGCATTGCCCCAGTATGCCCAGATTCACCAGGTGGACAGGAGAAATCACAGGAAGCTGACCCTTGGACATGCCTGTTTAGGTGCTTTTATGTAAAGTTTAAGAGCTGTTTTCCCTTACCTTTGCAAGGTACTTTGCAATTATAGGCTGTTTAGTGCCTATGATTAATTTCTCCTTATTGCAAGGAGAGCTGAGTGCTTGTATCTGTTTCAGGCTTCCTAGTGCTTTCCAGCAGGTTCTAGAGCAAGTGCTAGTCACAGGGGTTCAGAATTTAGTGCTACTACTGAGAAACCAGCTAGTTTTAAGGGAAAATTTGAAGAGCAGACTTTCTGGCACCTGGAGTAGTTTAACTGTAGCCTCGCAGTGCTGCACGATGTGAAAAATGTGCAAACACACGCGTTTTAAGCCAGAAAGTTGAAAGGGATAGAAATCAGCCCAAAAAGGCTAATAAAATTACAATTTCAGAGCTGGAAACCACTCCTCTAGCGTTAGATAGGCAGTACAATGCTCACCAGTCCCACTGGTAGGCAGTAGGACTTCCCTCTACCAATGCAAGGTCTGGATAGCTCTGAGCACAGAAAATAAAGTCCTGAGACAAGCAAAGCTATCAGCCCAAAAAGGCTAATAAAATTACAATTTCAGAGCTGGAAACCACTCCTCTAGCGTTAGATAGGCAGTACAATGCTCACCAGTCCCACTGGTAGGCAGTAGGACTTCCCTCTACCAATGCAAGGTCTGGATAGCTCTGAGCACAGAAAATAAAGTCCTGAGACAAGCAAAGCTTGGGATATGTACTGGCTAGAAGAGGTGGGAAACGAGCAAACAAGATAGATTTTTTTTTGTTGAAACATGCTAAACAATGCAATAATACAGTAAATAAACACAGAAAAGGCTAACACACTTGAGTGTGTAGTCCTAGACAGTAAATGCAATTAAAACTCTACAAAATTAGAAATTTAAAACTTTTTTAAATGAAGCAAGGCAAGTGCACAACTGAAAAATGATTTAAGAGGAAGTAACATAGTAGAATAAGTAGCTAGTCTACATATACAGAGAAGTCTATATATACAGAAAAACAGCTAAAACATACAAACACTTTGGATGCAGTGCAACCTAGAGCACTTGAGTTGTAGCAATATTAAGGCAATTACAGTTATAAAAAATGCTATGAAATATACTCTATATTTCCAAAATGTTTGGGAAGTACAGTCAGAACACAAGGAGATTCAGGTAAAAAAAAAAAATTTTTTTGAAAGGGAAAAAGGAGAAACAGGTGGCCTTATCAAATGTTCTCTCTGTATTAGGTAGAATGAGCTAATGACACTAGACTGGGAGGAGTGTCCCAGATCAGATTTACAGTAGGGGTGGGCACTGCAAAGCCACCAAGTATAACAGCAAGACACCAACTGGGAGGGAGGATGGGGACAAAAAAAATAGCCTACAGACAGTAAGCACTAGAGAAAGCCACAAAATGAAAGTTTTTAAACAGATAAAGATTTGTAAAGATACAGAATGCTTTTAATTGCAAACAAATCAGTTACCCATGCAGATTAGTTAATAGCAATAAAATACACTCAAAAACTAAGCAGCAGGCAATAAAAGTGTTATATATAAATTGCAAGAAACAATAATCTGTATAGATAATAAAAAAAATAGGATACTTGTATATCTCAGCTAACAGTTGTAGTCAACACCTCTCATCCACTCTGCTCAGTGTGTATAGACAGAAACCCTCTCAAAGTTAGGGCTTAAATACCAGAACAACAACTTTAACCTTAGCTATGAGGATTATATCCTGCCAAGGAAGTAATAGCTGGCCAACTTCCAAAGCTTCAGGGCAGCTTACACACATTCAAACTTTCTGGCACCTCAAGCTGAGCTGACTAAGGCAAGTTTGGATGCAAAGCCCTTTAGAGCTTTACTGCTGCCAAAGAGTATGCTCCTTTGAGGCTTTTGAGGATTGACGGTTGTCTTGTGCTTTCCTTTGCTGGGAAGATGAAGTTCCCTTTGGAGGGAAAAACTTCCATGTTCTTAATTTTGTTGATATTTTATTACTTTCCTCTTGATGAAAGTTATTTTAAAGCTAGGAATGTTGTGTTTTAACAGACTCTGTCAAGACTGTAATGTACTTTTAAATAGAGCAGTGGCAGCTGGTGAGGTGAAACCGAAGGGGGGCTAAAGGAGACAGCTGAATGGGTGGGGCCAATGGAAAGGGGTGTGGTCAACCAGAAAGGGGAGGATCTATGCTCAAAACCACAAAACCTGTAACTTTAATTAAATACACTGCCCTGGGTGCCAAACCATCATTATGAGAGTCCAGTTAAGACAATGTGAAGTGTAGAAGAATATTTCAATGCATTAGCTGCATGACAGCAATATCTAGATGGAAACAAAAAGGCTTTGAGGCATGAAAAAATAAATTACTTTTTAAATACATCACTGGAATGCCAGTCAAAATCAAGTACAAGTAAAACAAGCAGCACTCAACTCAAACCACTTCTCCCTGCACTGCAGTTCTAATTATAATTTATATTCAGCTTTATTAAAGTACCAAGTAACATGCTGAAAGTAGCAATCTCTGTGATAACCCACTTGTAAAAATGTTTCTTATCCAAAAAAGACCTGCTGCCTGACAATAACTATCTACTTGTTTCATGGGAAAAACATGATCAAAGTAAAAAATGAAAAGCAAACAAGAAACAAGCTCAAGATACATTGCTTAAAGGATTACTGTACAGGTAATGGATCACACATGATAGATTGGCATTCTGTTTGGTTGACAAGTAAAGCCTGCAAAGATGACTGCAAGTCTCCAACAAATGTAATGAGCTTCTTAAAATAATAATGTAATCATGTCCTTTATTACAAATACTGTCATATGCATTTCAATACCCAAGGCTTATACATTATCTAGTTATGCAAGTATTCTCTGCATGGCAACAGAAAGGGTTTCACTGTTGGCAATTCTTTAACAGTATGCTTATTAAACCTTACTTGCATCTTAAAATCTCAGACAAGCTTACTTGATAGTCATTAAAGCATTGTTACTTAAACATAGAGCAACAGGCACTTTCTGAGTAATAATAAGCTTAAATCAACAGTATAAAAATATGACAAACTAGAACATTCTGCAAAATCAGTGACAGAATAAAAGTAGTACTTGTGTCTGCCTTGGATGGGGGGATGCTCTGCATATTTACACTGCATAACTGCTCCTTGCCTTGCTTGGACACATCCAGAGTCACACTACATGAGGCAGTGGGGTGCAACAAGTATGTCACAATTTGAAATGTCTCTGGCTGACTGTGATGGCCCTGACACATTTGTCATACCTCTCAACCTCAGAGCAAGACATCTGGATAAAGCCATACATAGAAGTGGGACAAAGGCCCCAAAATAAGGACAATTTTAAATATTGCTTTTATAAACTTAGAAAGGTAATAGAGTCTTGCATCAGTATGAATTTCTGAAGGGTATGAAATTTGAAACACAAATGTCTGTCATTATTTTCTAACTTCAGTCTTTAATGATTTGCTACTAATTTGCCAAAAAAACACAATTTTATGAAAAATGGACCAAATATGTGATGCAAAAATATAAAACAGCCACACAATACAGCTGGGAACCTGTCAAAGAGGGGACACTTTTTTAATATTAGTACTGCTAACATGAGCAGCTGACAAAATAAAAGAATCTGCATGCATTTTTGAAATAAAAGTAATCTATAACTCTGATTATTACAGTTATTTCTTAATTGTAAACCCTCCACGTTTTCTTCCAAAATTGCCATTTTGCAGCGGGATTATTAGGGGAAGAGCAACATTTTGATCCTAAATCAGGGACAGTTCAGAGGTTTGGATATGCCTAATTCTTTAAAACAATTTATTTGCACATACCTCTCAACCTGTTAATGCAGGAAATCTGGACAAGGCCAAATATACTTATAAACAGTACAAAAAATTGTTGTATAAACTGAGACAGTTGATAGAATAACAGGTCTTGCTTTAGCATGCATTTTTCTGAAGGTTATGAAGTCTGAAACTCAGTGTCTGTCATTATTTAGTGACTTAATTCCTAAATTATTTGCCAGAAAACCACACATTTAATGAGGAACAAACCAAAAATAAGAAGCAAAAATCTTTTCATTCTTTGAAAATCTGAACAGTTGGGAGGTATAGTTCAGCCGGGGCTGTCTTTGAGTTTGCCGCCCTTCCCCCTCACAAAATCATGGTCGAATGGAGCCTCCCCCCTTCAGCTATTCCAATGAACATTACTTGGCTATTTCGCCCCATTTACCATAAACACTAATGTGCATACTGCTTTAATTCTACGATGATTTGGACTTCATTTGAAAGTTTTATTTTGCATTTTACAGCACAAACACTAAGACATCTGCTAAACAAAGCAATGTAATCTCACAATGAAAACAGACTTAGCATTAAAACTTCTCTGCCCTTGAAACTCACATTCATTGAAACAGCATTGAAACCCACATTCAAAGAAAATACATTTTGCCAGTGACAGATAAAGATTAACTTTGAGCTGTTTTTAAATCATAGGCCCCTTGCACATGAAACATACACCTTTGATACACCTTTCTGATTTTATTAAATTATATTCCTTGTACAATATAGTACAGATGTACAGGGTGTTTTAAATTTGTTTTGAACATTTTTGCAGTAAACAATGAAACAAAATGCATGCACCAATAATGACAAAACTGCCCAATTCAGAACAATTTTCCAGCAAACAATGAAAAAAATGCATGCACCAATAACGACAAAACTGCCCAATTCAGAACATTTCTATCATAAAAGTCTACTCAAACTTCTACAGTCCACCAGTATCAGTAAATATGCACAATCTCTGAAGAAGTAAAAGTCATCTAAATAATTCCACATTAAAGAAATCTGTAACTAATGAAGAGGTTGCTGCTAGCAAACAACTTTATATGTCATTGTTTCATCTACAAATAAAGTGTCTGTTGCCCTTGAGGAATAAATTGCCTATGTTTCATTAAAAAAATATAAGCTAGTAATATTGCAATAGGGAATGGATGGCAAACTGATAACAGGTTCAGAGTTACTAGGTGTCTTCACCAAAAAGGACTGCAGCATCCACCCCCTTAACAATACAGTACAGCATCAGCAATGCATTTGCCTACTGTGGGAGTAGAACCCACAGCCTTCTGCATCAAAAGTAAATACACTAGCTGTTGTGCTATTATCAATGCAAGCAGATTCAGCATAAGCATCACTAAACTTTTGTTCCCCTGTAGCTCTCAGCTTCTTGTAAAATCTACTTGACACTCAGCTGTATCTCTAAACTTTGCAGCACAAGAAATCTGGAAAATGCCAAAAATGGGGGGGGGGGGCAAAAGACCAAAAACAGGGACACATTTTAAACATTGCTTGTACAATGTTGGAAAGTTGCTAGAATAAAATGCTGTGTTACCACCATACATTTCCCTGCCAAGCATTGAACCCAGGATCCTGTGCAAAATAGTCAGAGCAACATACCACTATGCCAAATCAGTCATCTAATTCATGAAAGAGGAAGACTGAAACTTAAATGGCTGCATTCAGTGAATTCAGTTCTCACCATAGCTGTCAACATCTTAGCGCAAAACACCTGAACAAAGCTAATAATGGGGGAATACAGCCCCCAAACATATTCAGTGAATTCAGTTCTCACCATAGCTCTCAACCTCTTATCAAAAACACAGACAAAGCCAGTAATGCGGGAATACAGCCTCCAAACATATCCAGTAAGTTCAGTTATCATCATAGCTCTCAATCTTGGCACAGAAAACATGGACAAAGCCAATAATAGGGGAATACAGTCCCACAAATAGGGACAGATTTCAAATATCCATCTTATAAACTTATAAACTTGCTATAATAATAGGTTTTGTGTTACCATGTACTTTCTGAAGAATATGAAGTCTGAAATTCCAGTGCTTGTCATTTTTATTTATTTAACATTTGTTAACCAGGAAAGTCTGATTTGAAACAAAAGCCAATTTTTGGCAGAGGAAGAAACACTCCAGACATGTCTTTGTAAGATGAGAGGACACCTGAGCAAACCCACACAAACACAGGGAGGACATGCAAACTCCAAATAGAGGGCACCCCAGGCAAGAATCAAACCAGACAACTTGCAGCTGTTAGGCAACAATGGTACCAGTGTACAACTGGCTGTGCTGAGAAGCAAAAATACAGAAACCACAGACTTTATGAGGAAGAGAACAAATATGAGGCAAATATCTGCATTTTTTTTACAAATGCTGGTGGGTAGGGAATTCAGGCTTTTGCCATTTGGGCCCAAGATACAGGGTTCAAGCCTTATTCTCTACCCACCACTATGTAGTGACTGGGGCATTTTATACACACACACACACACCTTACCTGTCCCTGAATTTGCATAATGTTTCTGATATTATGACAGATCCTTATAAATCATTAATTATGACAGGCAGAGAATAATACCAGAAATTAGAGTTTATTCTTCTTATTGTTCAGAAAATGCATCTGGAGGCAAGACCTGTTGCTCTAGTAACTATTTAAGTGGATTAGAGTAATATGTATTTCCCCTGGCTTTATCAGGAAGTCTTACCACTGCCCTCATAAGTCACAAACCAGTACACTCAAGTCAGTAATGCCAGACATTACAGTTTCATACTGCATTTTCTTCATGTGCAACGTCTTTCTGAAAAATCTGTAGATCTTTTAACTTTTTTCAGTGATGTAAAGTGAGGAAAGCTTCCCGAGTGTCAACCCCCCCCCCCCCATTTTTAACTTTTTCTGTGATTTAAAGTGAGGAAATTTCCTAGTATCTAGTGATTCCCCTGTAGTACATCCACTTCTCTTTAGTCTTGGATAATTTGAGAGGCATGGACACCCCCCTCTCCTGCCATACACACACACACACACACACACACACACACACACACACACACACACACACACACACCATCTCCGAGCTGTACAATCCATTCCTACACACACTTACCTGCAAAGTCCATCAAAAGCAGCAAACTCCAAGCTGTACAATCCATTCCTGCACCATCATTGCCAGCCGAGCTATTAATCCATGCAATAGGCAAGCCCTTCCCACGAGAGCACCTAAGGCTCATCCTGTCTGTCCTGCGAGACCACCCTGCCTGCGGACGTTGCAGTCTGATCCCCTTCCAGTCTATGCAGTTCTGACTGCATAGACTGCTGGGAAAATGTAGACATGCATGTTATCTATGTAATCCGGATTGCTGGTGGAGACAGTCTGGATTCTGTGCGCATGCTCCAGACTGGTTCACCAGCAGTCCGAATATCGGAAATGCCGCGAGTGCCCATGCTCGATGTTCCGGGACTCGCGGTTATTTTATTACTTTCTTTTTGTTATTTTAATAATATATTTTGTTTAATTTTTCTTATTTTACAGCTGGGAGGGCTGCAGTCCTGCAGTCCAATAGCACGAGCTGCCCCTGAAACAGAGAGCTAATTTTTTCTCTCAGTTTAAAAGTGGTGTAAAGTAACTGAAAGCTTTCTTCTGTAGAGAAATTATGTTTATTTTATTTTTTGTGGAGCTGATATAGTGTTTTTAAGTTTTTTTTTCTATCAAAAAAGTAACTTTTGCAGGCTGGTAGTGTTTACTGGCAATTGCTGCTTGTCTTCCTTGGAAAGGCATAATGTTTGGCTTGACTATGGAAGAGAATTAAGCAAACAGCCTTTGCTACCACAGTAGGTTAGCAGTTTCCCTCAGCCGCAGGTGGGTGACTCTGCTATGGCTATTTGTTGTACCTCAGACCTCTCATCTTTCACCACGGATCCCTCTGATGTACCACCTACAGCCACTGTGGACTGGGGATTAGCCACATCCTCAGCAGCTGTTGAGGGTCCCCTCAGTATGCAAGGAAGAACCACTCTTATTGGTCCTGGGAGGTGGAACAGGGAAGTTTTCCCTGTTGTGTCAGAAAGCTGTACCCATCCCTGGAGAAGCTGCTTCTGTCATTAATAACACAATTGACCCCATTGTCCTGTCAAAAAGAAACAGAAAACCAATCATGCAGCTACTCCTCCTCAATTTTCTTTGGATAGGAATAGTTTGCCGAGTCTGGCTCAGGGTTTAATTCAGACTATTGATCCTTCTGCTTCTGGTTAAAAATAAAAAGAGTGATTCCTCTTTTCCTGAAGAGATTCAAGATTCTGAATCTAAACAGGAAGTTGCAGGGATACATACAGTTTTTTTCCCTCAGATTTTCAGACTCAAACGAAAGCTCAGTTTCTGATTCCCCCTGTGGGGGTTTCTCTTTCTCTAAGACTATTGTTAGAATGTGCCAGTGCTTTCAAGTGAGAAAATGCTGAGGTTTCTTAGTCCTCCAGAAAATACTCTGACTTGTTACAGAAGTATTTTCTAAAACCTATGTTCATTCCTTCTGTTCTGTCTGCTTTAGAGGACGTGTGTGTTACTGCCTGCAATTTTCCTGATAGTCCGCCAGCTGCCTGTAAAAAGATAGATAGAATGTATAGGATCATAGGATCATAGGAAGTTACTAGGCTATTGGCCCTGAGGCCCTTACAAGCCTAGCCAAGAATTGAGCCATGTTCCGACAAGTCAGCACCTGATGGCCCTGTCCAGCAGGGACACAGGTGGAATCCCAGGGGTGAATTTTCTACTCCCCATCCAGTTATCCAGGTTGCGCTTAAAAAGGGATAATGAGGTATCGGGCTTGACGTGGAGAGGGAGTCTATTCCACAGAAGGGGGGAGTCTCTGGGACACAAATCTGTCCTGCCAACAAGTCCTGTATAAAGTTCCTCACTCTTTTAAATTTTTATACACTTGTTCCCAAACCTGACCCAGCAGTTATAGCTTTAGTTAATCTCACTGTTGCTAAGCACTTAGTTAATTCTGTTCCTACACTTTCTGATAAAAATGGGAAATTATTAATAAGTATGGGAAAATTGTATACTTTCACAACTTTGATTTTCAGAATTTTGAATTGTCAGGCTTGTATGTTAATATTTGTTCTGACAAATTGCTAAAGTATCAGGAATGTTCTATCTGCAGTTTCTTCTTGTAAGGAAAAATCTGCTTTAAATAATTTAGTTTCTTCTCTGGCACCTGTCAATACTCAATGTTTAGTGTGTGTATGACTCTGTTCATACTTCTTCCATGCCTATGGCAGGTGGTACTGATTTGAGCAGGTCTGCATGGCTGCATTCTCAGAAATTTCCAGATGATATTAAAAATGGGATTTTAAATTCTCCCTTTAATAGACATTTAGTGTTTGACACTTCTGCTGCAGAGGTGATCAGAAAGTGTGATGAAAAGCGTAAGCCGATCTTGGAAATCTCTAAGATTTTTCAGCCCTCTTTTTTCAATTTTTCCAAGTGATTTTCTATCTCCTTATCCAGTTTTGTCAAAGAACAGAATAGACAGTCTCAGCAAAATACAGGTAAAGAGACATGTAAGAAGAACTATCAAGTGGGTTCCAAAGATAAGTCTCAAACCTTCCAAAACCAAGGACAGTCCAACAAGTCTGAATGACTGAGACTTTCTGAACCTCTCCCGCCCTGGCCCCTTTTTTCTTCCAGAAAGTCTGACTTTCCATCCATTTTTCTCTTTGGTAACAGATAGCGTCAGGCTAGTGGGTTCTGAAAGTCATTCCTCAAGGTTACAGGTGGCAGTGGGAGGAAATTCCTTCTTTTCAGGAGATCATTCCTTATCCTTCAGATCAGACTGCTTTGCTTCCACCAGTTCACCACATGCTGTCCCAAGGAATGATAGAACCAATTCCTTCTTCCCAGTGGGGAAGAGTTTTTATTCAAGGATATTCCTAGTTCCAAAGGAAGAAAATTCATGGAGACCAGAGTTCCGAATCTTTCTTTCATAAACCTGTTGATAGTGCCCACATTCAAAATGATGTAGTTTTACAATGTGTTATCTCCTCTTTCTCTTCTAAGTTTCTTAGCAATACTAGACTTTAAAGATGCTTATCATCACATCCATTTTCATCCAGACTTGAAGCACTTCTTAAGGTTTTGTGTGTCTGGATCACATTATCAGTTCTGTGCCTTACCCTTTGGATTATACACTGCACCAAAAGTGTTCACAAAGTGTCTAGTTCCAGTTATAGCTGATTGCAGGCTACAGAGTATCTACATTTTTTGATATTTAAACAAGAATCTCTCTGTTTTGGGTGAGACATCTCTTTCACAAATTGGGATTCCAAGAGAACATTCAGAAGTCTTTCTTGACTCCTTCACACAAGATTCTGTTCATGGTATGTCAACTAGACACTTAAGTTCAAAGAGCCTTTCTTCAACAGGAAAAAAATTTGAGCTTTAGCTAGATCTATTTCTAATGTTTTCCACTCAGACTTTGGTCACCGTGAGGTAGTACCTCAGGATTTTGGGTCTCATGGCATCTGTGGTTCTCATAATACCCCTGGCAAGACTATACATGAGAAGGATACAGCGGTGTCTGAAATATGTTTGTTGCCAGCATCAAAATCCTTTATTTTTTAAAATCCCAGTAGTGAGATTTGTTGGAGGAGAAATCTTTTGGTGGAAACAAGATATCCTTAAACCCATGTCTCCCCTTCTCTCTCCCTGCTTCAAAGTAGTCACCACAGATACCTTGGACTTTGCTTGGAGAGCAGTTTCAGGAGAGATAAAAGTGCAGGAGGTATGGTACACAAAGGACAGATGTAAGCACATAAATATCAAGGAAATGCTTACCCTGATTAAGGCACTCAACTCTGTGGAACCGACTTTAGTCCCCAGGACCCCTTCAAGTGGCTACAGACAATACCACAGTCATGTGGTAGTACATCAACAAGCAAGGGAGAATCAGGTCATACTCCCTTTGCAGATTTGCCATGTCAGCTTAGGATATAGCTTCATGGCACAATCTCACTCTACAGGCATCCTGCATTTTGTCAGAGCAAAACTGTGGCATACAAGCTGAGCAAGACCATGGCAGATCATCACAAATGGAAGGTAGTTCACAAGGTCTTCCAGGATTTGATCCATCTGTGGTGAGTTCTTCAAGAAGACCTGTTTGCCTCCTCTCTGTTCATTCAACTAGCAAGATTATTTTCCAGGACACCATGCAGGAAGGCCTGGAAGACAGATACCCTTTCTTTTCTATGAAAATTAATGTTCCTGTATGCTTTTCCACCTTTTCCACTAATATCCATGGTACTTCTGAAGATTCAGAAGGAATCCTCCAAAATCATTTGGTGACTTCCTTCTGGTCCAGGCAAATGTGGTTCCCTTCTTTTGGAAATAGCCAGGGGCAATTACCTCAGGGATCCTCACCAGACTGAATCTCCTTACACAAAAAGTTGCTTGACTACCTGGATGATAGAGTCTTAATTCCTTTTAGGCATCTGTCTACTGAAGATGTTCAGTGGGCACTAATGGAGGCAAGAAGGCATGTTAATAGAAAATCATATATCAACAAATGGAGTAGGTTTTCTAGTTGGTGCCGACAACATAACCATCACACATTCAGCGCTATTTGTGGTTCTACAATGTTTGTATGAGTTACTAACTTATGGCTGTTCTTATTTATCTTTCAAGGTTCATTTATCAGCCATTTCAGAATGTCTGCCCATGGATCCTCCTGTTTCGATGCAGTCTCATGTCAAAATGTTCTTGAAAGGGGTTTTGCATAAGCCTCCAAAGAAAACTGGTGGTCCCTCCTTGGGATCTTAATTTTGTATTAGAGAAACTAAATCTTTCTCCATTTGAACCAGTTAATCTGGCTGACTTAAGGTTTTTTACAATGAAAACAGTTTTACTGTTTGCTCTAGCCTCTGTAAGAAGGGTATCTGATTGGAAAGCTCTTATGACAAGTTAACCCTATCTCATCTTCCATAGGGACAGGGTTTCTTTGACAACTAATCCTTCTTGTATGCCTAAAATGGTGTCTGCATTTACTTTAAGCCAAACTACCCATCTCCCCATTTTCTTTCCTGAACCTAAACATGAGGGAGAAAGGATACTCTGTACCCTGGATGTCCACAGACAGCTCAGATACTACCATTACAGAACTAAAATGTTCAGAACTTCAGAGCAATTGTTGATTTTTTTTTTTGTGAAAGTAAGAAGAAAGGACAACCGTGTCAAAACAGACTGTTTCTCAATGGCTGTCTGAGGGTATTACCTTTTATTATACTTACCATTTCAAAAGTATTCCTATCCAGGTCAAGACTCACTCTACCGGTGCTTTGTCTTCATCTGTGGCTTTTTGTAAAGGGTTGTATTCTAGAAGTATTCTAGAAATAGCTACATGTCCCAGATCAGGCTTTGCTAGGACCATTTTCCAAGGGTTGCTGGATTCTTCTCCTTCCACCTACCAAATGTAAGCTAAGGTAATGTACTATAGCTAAGGCTACCACAGCTGTGATCAGTAATGATGAATGCAATACTATTGTGTAGGTAAAATATCCATAACACTTTTGCTGCTGTAACCACCCCCTCCCTCCCTCCATGCCCCTTGTTTTGTGTGTGTTTTTTATGCAAGGGTGTGGACATTTATTTATTTATTTATTTTTGTTGTTCCCAGGTTTGGCCTTTCAGGGCACATCCTCCCTGTCTCTGTTGGCAGGAAAGCAGTGAAGGGCTTTGCACCCATACTTGCTTTTTAGTCAGCTCAGCTCAGGCTCCTGATAGTTTGGGCATGTGGAAGATGCTGTGAAGCTTAGTAAACTGGCTGGCTGCTATATCCCCGGCAGGATAATAACCCATTTAGCTAAGGCTACTGCCACAGTGATCATTTGAGCATCCACTGTTATCGGAAGTTTTACTTACACAACTGTGCTTTCTTTCTGCCCCAGTTAGAGAGTTCTGCAGTGTGTTACATTGACAAGTAGGGTGGCATGCAGTTATACTGATATGAAAGAAGCTATGCATGTCTGGCACTGGACTATAAAGTGGTGTATCAGTCTTTCAGGTATTCATATTGCAGGAGGTGAATATTATTCTAGATTCCCTCATCCACAGTTCAGTCTTCTGGATCTGAAAACTTGGAAGACCTGCCTACTTAGGGCATCCTTGAAGAATAATGCAGTCCTCCTCTTTCTACCCATGTTGGAAGGACAGGGAAGATGTGAGAGCTTTCATTTCATTGGCAGGAGAGATTTATTTTTGTCACAATAACTTTCTCTGTAATTCCATGCTGCATCAGAAAATTCAGTGAAGAAAGACCAATTCTCATTCTCATCAAGTCCTGGTCTCTCAAAAGAGTCATTTTAGGTTTGCTGCTACCCAGCAGAACTAATGTCTATCTTAGTAAAATCCTAGGGATTTGGTTAGTATGATTACCAATTCAACCATCAAGTGAGTACAAGCAGGGTATGAAGTGCTATAACAAGAATCTACAAAAAAGATAATGTTGTGGCAGTTCCTGGAGTGGAAATGAGCTAACTTTGTTATGAGCTGTTTTCAGACTTTCTGTATTACAGTTAATAAAATAAATCTCTAATTTGTTAGAAAGAAGTTTGGGTGTTCATTTGTATGAGATGTAGAGTTACATTTGAGATTCATATCAATATCTTCTTGACAGTGGGAGTTGAGTAGAAAGAGAGGGAAGTGCTGAGTGAAAAGAAGGTAGCTTCAATCTTCAGTTGTCAGGCTCACTGTCCTGACCCATTTTATACTTAAGAACTGTGACCTGTTTTTTTGAGAATTTTTAAGATAGTTGAGAATTGGTGATCAGGAAGATATGATTTTTATTAGTATTAATATATGTAATATATTCATATCTATATTTATCTTAATAATGTATCAAAATTAGTGGTTTAAGATGGGCATGCTTTTGCAAGAAGACAATAGTTTTCACTCATGTCATGCTTTGAGTGGGATTTCTAGGAGTTAAGAGTTGAGATTTTGCTTGAAAGGAGGATCCATATGGAAAAAGATGGGTTAATATTGTTTATAGGTTCATAGATTAGTACTAGCCTAACTGTCCTTGTGGACCATTTTAAGTCTAGCCAGTTAGCCCATGTGAGAATCAAACCCTGTATCTTTGGTTTGCAAGGCAAACACCTTAACCATTATGCCAACCTCCCACTATATGTGTGTTTTCTGGTGAGTTTACTGTGACAGCTGACCATACATATACGGGATAAGGGAGTCTGTATTGATAGATCCTTGAAGGAGGTGAGAAATAGATTAGGCTATGAGGTATGGAGCTATAATGCATAAAAAGAAACAGGACAGGAAGAACAGAAGCATAATTCTGTGGTTGGTTTTGTAATAGAAATTAGCAGATTTCAGTAGTTTCATTCTGATTTATCTGTATTATAATTAATAAAATAAAATACGGTTTTAGCCTGTTAGCAAGTGATATAACAGGAATATGTGATGCACGGTGGATCTTAGGACTCTGATCAGAACTGACTTTTGTTATTCAATTGTGGTCATTAAAGGAGTTTTGGGTTGGGAATGCAGTTGTTAATCAGAAAGAAAGGTAATGCTGTGTAGCACACTTTCTGTTAGTTTTGTAGATAAGTTTGAATAGTTTAGTATATGGTTAAAATGAATAAGATGGATAACTGCATAAGATTATGATATGGAAATTGTTTTATAGAGTTTGACATAAAAGTCTGGGACTTTATGGGACTGAAATCTGGAATGGATTGCAGTCCCAAGACCACTTCATATGGGGAATTTGGATCAAAGTTATAGAGGCACAAGTTTATTTTTGTATCCTCTGTTGTCTATTTTGTTGGAGCCAACCTCAGTGACTTTTTTTGAAGCTTCATATCTCGAGCTCTGACTCCTCTACTCATAATTCCCTCCAATCCACTTTCGTACCTCAGATCTCATCTGCCACCAGAAGCATCCATATGTGTAACCAATGGCTGTCTAAACGATGAGCTTTTCTTTTTCACAGTTTAATCATTTTTATGTTACTGCTCCTGTACTATCCAATTTATTACTTTTTTGGGTAGGTAGTTAGTGTGTTAACAGTTAAATAAAAATATAATATAATCAGATTTAGCTTCTATATTTCAGTGTAGTTAGAGTGTTCTTTAAATGTCCTTCTATTCTGATAACATTTAGCTTAGCCTTTTAAAAACTTTTAAAATTAAAAAAAATAGCTAACATTCAGTATTTCCTTTAATATTTAATAGCTGGTAGATCTCTGCTTGCTACTGTTCAGTAGTGCATTTGATAACAACAGTTTTTCGATTTTTTTTTTTTTTATATTTATGACTGATAAGCTTCAAGGTTTTAAAAAGTGTATAGCCTGTGGGCACCCCCCCCCCCCCACACACACACACACAGGACCCACACTTCTTGTGTGCATATTGTTTTGTGCTGCCCACTTAGACATTGAATGCAAGGTCTCTGCATCTTTTGGCTCCAGAACCATGTCAACTAGCAGAGAAAAGTTAATCCAGAAAGGGATTCTACCCCCTCATATAGAGTCTAACCAGACTTCCTCATCCACTGCTTCATCTTCCCTAGGCAAAAAACAAGTCAAGCGTAAACCAAAAGAAAAAGAAAAGGAAAACTCAAGAGAGAATTGAATAAAAGAAAAGTGAAAAACAAGGAAAGGGTTCTCGGATTCAAATGATTCTTTGGGTCTAGATCCTAAGATGTCTCAGAGGTTGCATCTCTCAGTTACTCAGGCCCTATCTTCCTCTCCACTGCCCCATTTTCCTCCAGATCCTGTGAGCACAAGCCTCGAATCTCCTATATTTCAAGACAGGAGATACACCAGGCCACCTTCTGTGGCATTATCAAGGTCTGCCAGGTAATCTGGAAGGCTTACAGAGATGGACGTCTATAGAACGATGAGGAAGTTATTGAGAACACAGAATCAGTTTGGGGTTCTTCCAGTGCCATCCACCCTGAACTCATTGGGAACAGATCCAACACCCCCTCCCTTGTTGTCTTTGGTACCTGCTCTACAGATCCATGCTCCCCAATACACGTTTGCTAGATCCAAATGAAGAAAAATGAAAATGAAAGTCCAAATGAATTAGAAACTGGCAGAATCCTTGACTCTGTTGACTCCAATGCATTTGGACCAGAATGAGAGCCAAAGTGTCGACACAGGGGCTCAGGGAGGTGAGTTGACTCTGAAGTTTTCGTAGCTGTCTATTCCTCTTGGGGACTTGGCTTTCTACAGCTCCAGTTCAGGGTTGGTCTCAGAGCCAAGGCCCATCAGGACAAGCAATTTTTTTCTATCCTCAGATGGTGGGGAAGTTCCTTCAGACCCAATAGCAGCTTTGGCTGTGAGGCATTTGAAAGGGATTTGGCCAGACTAAATAAAGGCATTATCTTCCTGCTTGGGGCAGTCTCAACCTCAGGTGAATACTGCTTCTTCTTCCACTCATTCTAATCAACAGAGACAGTCAGTACCAAGAGGTCAAAATTTTACTCATTATATGAGTTTGCAATCTGAGTCGGACCCTTCTGATGTTTCCCCAAGACTAGGTCACAGGAAACAGACATGCAAACAGAAGCACTTAGACTCATCACCGGAATTGGTAACAGAAGATACAAACTTGGTGTTAGGTGAAGGTTCCTCTAAATCACCTTTAGAAGATGTTAGTTTTGGCAATATCCTTGAAATTATGACGCATTGAGGGAGTTGGACCACCAATGATGCTTCACCTGATGAATCTGTATTCCTTGAAGTTTTTGGTACTGGCTCATCTATGTTGTGGTTGGTACAGCCCACTGATCTTATAGACCTAGTGGCTCAGAGAGCTTGGAAGGATCTTAACAGGGTGGAACCTAGTCCAAATAAAAGATGGAATAGGTTTTGGTTGCCCCCAAGGACAGGAAATATTGGAGCAAAGGTCTGCCAGTGGATGTCATTGTTGTAATGACAACCACAAAAAAAAAACAAAAAAAAGGAACTATGTGAAGAAAGTTCTTCTTTCCATCCCCCAAATGGGGAATCAAGGGCTTTGGACAGGTTTGAGAAATGGATATATGCTTCAAAGACATTTGCCCTCAGAGCACTGAACTACTTCGCCCATATCCAGGATCCTGGACCCAGTCCTCCCAACTCGTACTAAACCCATCTAAAACTCAACTCATGATCTTCCACCCATCCAAAACTTTCACCCGTACCTTGCCACTCTCAATACCATCCTCCAACAATACCCTTATCACACCAGTAACCCAAGCCAAGTGGGTCTATATCAGATGAATGAAAAATCCGTTCATCGAATATGTAATGATTGAAATGTCATTGTAATCGAAATCGGTATTGTGGGGGGCTGCACCCCCACACCCCCCACTAAATATATATTCTAATTCCGAGATCGTACTACAGTGAGGTAAGGGCAAATACCCTAATCCCCATTGTACTGAGATCCCACAATACCGTTTTCGATTTCCGTGAAGCTTCGATCTTTACATATTCGATGAACGTATTTTTCGTTCATCTGATATAGACCCAAGCCAAGCTACTAGGTGTAACTATTGACCAAAACCTAAAATTCGACAAACGTATAGCACTAACAATTGCCAAAGTTCATAAAAAAATAGGTTCACCCTACTGCTGCAAGATCTTCCTCACACAGGAATCCCGAATCACTGTCTCTTGTACCCATCTACTCTCCACCTTACTGTACGCTTCCCCAGTTCTACCTAACCTAAACAAATATGACCTGAAACTATATAGCTGCTAGAATAAAATCTCAAAATTTGCATCCAATGCTAAGTTTCGTTCTCATCACTGCCTCTCCCTAAGACAACTAGGATGGTCAGAACTCCCTAACCTACTAAAATACAATCAACTTCTCCTGACCCATCAACTGCTATACCAACCAAATAAAATACCTGCCCTCTCTGGTCTGCTCACCTTCCATAATACTACCCATCAGCTAAGATCATCCAATACCGCCCTACTGACTGTTATCAATTGCTTACATAGCTCAGGCCAATCTCTTTATTCCTATGCAGTTGCTAAGGCCTGGAACTCTTTACCACCTGACATTAGATGTCTAAATAGTGAACATACTTTCAAATCCCTAGTAGAAGATCTCCTGTTCAAAACTTGGATATGTTCCTGTACAGAACCAGACTAATTTTACTTGTTCCTGACTTTCAACATCCCTAGATCACAGGTGTATTGTGTAGTTTCACTTAGTGCATAGTACTGTGAACCAGGTGTTTAGGCCACCTTTATAGCTATGATTTCTAGTTTATGACCCTGTTTGTGTATGGAAACTTCTTTTTGGATTTATGTTCAAGCAATTCTATATTTGTTGTATAATATCTTGTTTCTCAGTATTCTAACCACTGTATGCTGCAGCAATTGTAAAACTCTTATTTTTACTCCTTTTATATGTTCTATGCTCTTTCTACAAAATAGCTATGTTTATATATTTTTTTAATTATTTTTATTATTTGTTTTTATAATTTTTTACTATGTATTTGGAGCTTTTCTCCCCGGGCCTCCACTGAAAACGGTCACCTTGTGTCCAGTCGACAAACATGGTAAACAAATGGAAAATAAAATAAATAAATAATAAATAAATATGGCACTTTTGCAGACAGACCTGACCAAAGAACTTACCAAGTCTCTCTTGAGTAGCTTATCAGTGGGTGTTCAAAAAAACTGTGGACTTCCAACTGTCTACCGTTCAATCTGTGTTGAATGTGACCATGTGTCTGCTCTTTACTGCAGCTTATGGCATGGCTAGGGCTGCAGGTACTGGCATCACAATTTGCCAGCTCACTTGGATGTGCCTTTGCAACTTTGCAGAAGGCTTCAAGAAGTCCTTTGTCAATTCCCCTTTTGATAGTTCTACACTCGTTGAACCAAAAATAAAAGAGGGAATCCATTTCTTCATCCTCCAAAGAACCTTTTTTAGGAATCAGAGGGGTGGCAACAAAGTGTGGTTCAGGAAGTCATAGGGTAATCACCACAAAACTCTTGCAGATAGACCTCCCCAAGGCAGAGGAGGGAGGAAGAGTAGGTAATAATTCCAATGGATGTTGCCCAAAGGTAGAGGTGGACCATATAATCACGGTTTCCACAGTCCCTTCACTGAAAAACCTTACCAGCACTCCTGAAAGGCTGCCCAACTTCTGCACTCTGGAGACATTCGGGGGGGTACTTATCCCTGCACCCACAAGCCTGGGAAAACATCACAACAGATTCCTGAGTGTTAAGGATAATTACCTGAGGCTACTCCATTACCATTTTTTACCCACCAAACAAAAATATTCCCAATATGCCACGCAGTGAATGGGAATCTGCAGCAGCAGAAATTTTCGAGCTGCTAGAAAAAAAGAGTCATCCAACAGGTCCCCTTGAGACCAGTTAGAATTCAGTCTATTCCAGGTTCTTTTTAGTACCCAGGAAGACGGGGGACCTCAGATCAGTTTTGGACCTAATCCATCTCAGTCAGTTTGTGAAACAGACAAAATTCTGGATGGTCATGCTTCAGTCCATACTTCTTTTGAGAAAGGATGATTGGATGTGCTGTGTGGATTTACAGGATGCCTATTATCACATAAAATAGAGCTGCAGTCCAGGAGATTTCTCCATTTCTGGCTGAGAGTTAATCACTATACGTTCATAGCACTGCCCTTCGGTCTCACCACAGCCTCCAGGGTGTTTTGAAAGATGATGGCATTAGTATCAACAGATCTCCATCTGGTAGGGATCCAAATTTTCCCATACCTAGATGATTGGCCCTTCGCTACTACTTCCAGACATCTACTGCTGCAGTATCGGGACCTTTTGCTCTAATTGCTACAGAATCTGGGTATAACAGTAAATCACTCTAAGAGTCAGTTGAATCCCACACAACAGATAGAATTCATCTGATGTCACTTAAACACATCTATTCAAATAGCCAAATTAACAGATTACAGGTTTTTTTCTGTGTATCTAGTTGCTGCCCAGCTCTTTGATAGTCTGATCGGTAGTCTGGTATATCATCAAATGAGGAAACCCGATCATATCCTTCTTACCAGGAGACCATGAGAGTGTGGCAATGGCAATGTCTTCACATGTTTTCTATTAGCAAAGCATATACCGGGGATGTCCAGTGTACTAGCTGAAAAGCAGACCAGGTCAATACTTATGCCTCGCGAATGGTCCCATGAGTGGTCCCTCAACTAGGCAGTGGCAGCTCAGATTTTCAGCTGTGGGACTAACCTTGCTGCTACCTGTTTGTGTACAACCCGAACAATAAATGCAGCACCTGTTTTGGCTTGATCTCTCCATAGGGTGCAATCACTGAGGTATGCTGTAGCCCATAAATGGTTGCAAAAACTTTTCTATGCTTTTCCTCTAATACCCCTCTTCACCAAATGTATTCAGACATCTGGAAGGTGCAAGACCAGAGTGACCCTCATTGTTCCATTTTGGCTCATCAGGTGTGGTTCCCCTTCCTGTGCTCTCATTTAGTGCATCCTCCTTGGATTTTGGATCAATATCCAAATCTTCTAAGTCACTGATCCAGAATGTCTGTTCTCGGCCAGAAGTCATGAGCATGACCCCTTGGTTCCTCTAATTTTAACTATGGCCAGAAATGCTAGGCTTTCTGCATCAGTGGTCCATTTTATCTCAGCTTCTCAAAAAATATCTGCCAAGAAGATATACCAAAGTAAATAGAAAATGTTTTCCATATGAGCCTTGCCGAAAGGTTTAGAACCTTTCTCAGCACCTCTTCCTTCTATTTTGGTATTTTTGTCAGAACTTTTTTAGAACGGACCCAGTATTTGAACTATCAAAGTAGAAATGGCTGCTATTTTTAATTTTCATGTTGGACAAAAGGGCACCTCCATAGCATCTCTAAAAATTTCCAAAGCCTTTCTCAGGGGATTTTTTTTTTTTGCTAAGGTCTCCAATCAGGGATTCATTTCCTCCTTGAAATATCATAATTTTACTCCAAACCTTGACTCACCCGTTGTGAAGCAGCATCTTCTGCAGACCTCAAGTTCCTTTCTTGGAAGGCAGTTTTCTTGCAGTCACTTCAGCAAGACAAATTTCTGAGCTAGAAACCCTTTCTTTTAAACTTCCTTGTTTAGTTTTTCCATAAAGACAGTGGCATTAAGAACCAAGTCATCTTTTCTCCCTAAGGTGACATCCAAAATAAATCTAAGTCAATCTGTTGATCTATCGGTGTTCTTTCCAAGATACTCAAACAAAGGTGAGTATATATTGCACATACCAGATGATCATCTTCAACTCAGGTTCTGTCTTCATAAAACAAAGGACTTCAGAAAGTCAGACCAATTATTTTTAGCCTTCCCTAGGGCAAAACTGGGTAAGGAAATTTCTAAAGTTTCATTTGCTTACAATAAAAAAGGTTTATCTTTACATATGAAACCCAAAGCTCATTCTACAAGGAGACAATCACTATCAGTTCAGAGCACTGCCTTTATGAATTCTAATTGATGATATTTGTGCAGCAACTTCTTCCAGAGTTCACACTTTTCTGTCTCATTATAAGTTGGATGTATGATCTAGATAACATTCATCCTTTGGTTCCAACATCCTTTGAAATGTCTTTCTTTGATACCACCCAGGTAATTAGCAGCTTGGGAATCTGTCCCAAAGTTTGAATCGATGAAAGCAGACAACATCTCATACAGAAGTTTTTTTGCTTACCATAATGATATATCTGTGTTGTCTTATTTTCATTGTGTTCAACATCTCTCCCTCCTTCCTCCTTCCAATATTTTCATTAACAGCTCCTGGTGACTGAGTAGACCTCACCTGAGGCCATGTATGTTAACAGCTCTCAGTGCTGTTGTCTTTATTCTATATTTTTATGGTTTATACATTTTTAATTTCTTCAAGTCTTTTGGGTTTCTAATACCATGATGGAATGGACCCCATTCCCAAATCAAAGTATGATTAAAGTTCATGAAATTAGTATTTTTTCAGTCTTTGTTAGTCAGAAGTGCTCTTCTCAGCACCTGCATTGTGTCTAGTATTAACTGTTTCTGCATTTCATATGGAGTTACATGTATTGGTAACATATGTAAGTATGATTGGAAATTCTTTTTTATAAGACCCTTTGTTCCTACTACTTTTGAAACTGTTTGGGCATCCTTCTTCCATACTGCCCTCATTTCTGCCTGCAGGTCCTGGTATTGTATGACTTTGTGTCTCTCTGTACATAAGACACTCTAGTCACTGGATGTATTAACTTCAATGATTAATGCTACTTTTCTCTTCTTTTCATGGACTGCTATATCTACTTTTCTTGCATCTATTTTTTTGAACTGTTGGTAATGGGTGATCCCCATGTGATATAGACTTCATCATTTTCTATAATGCTTTGTGTATCATGTTTCCAATATTTTTAGCTACCTCAATATTATAATGTTTGCACAATTCCCAGTGCAACAGTCTTGCAGCATTATTGTGCCTTTCAGTATACAGTCCTTCTGCCATTAGTATATCACAACCAGCAACAAGACGTGCGACTGTTTTCAATTCTATTTTACAAAACCTACATTTGTCTGTTTCTCCCACTTGTTCAATGGACTTTGTAAATCAATGTATAAGTAGTCCATTGTCTTGGGATGCCAATATGAACCTTTCATCTTTTGGTTTAAATTTGCCTCTCCTTAATCATTCCTGCATTCAATCCTGATTGACATGAGGTTGTTCCAAGAGCTGTCTATACTTGCAACAATATTTATGCATTTTCCTCATTTCTTGCCTATCATCTGATCCTTCACCATATATTCTTTCATTTGTTTTTTGGCACATTCAGATGCTGCCTGATTTTTGTCTTCTTCTGGTTTGATTTTCATTCCCGCTGGTCACTAATTTGCTTCTGATAAGCTAAGGAGAGAAGTCATCTTAGTCTTATTCTCCTCATGTTTTAAAACTTTCACTACGTTTGGGTCTTGTGAGGTCAGCAGATATGTATGCAGTCCTACGATTGTAGATCTATATATGAAATCAGTTTCAAGGAGGCCCATACCTCCTTTAGAACAGTGAATATATAGTCTTGGTATGCATTGATTTCTATAAATCATTTGATGAACATGAAGGATCCTACTTGTTTTCCTGTCCAACCGATCCAACACCTTTTGGGGCCAGGCAGTCACTCCAAAACTGTAAGTTAGGACAGGAAGAGCAATTTGGTTTATAGCTTGGACTTTGTTCCTAAGATGTCAGTGCTGTTTTCTGTATTAATTTTAGTCTTCTAAAATATTCCTTACTAAGTTTTATTCATATTTGTTCATGTTTTTTGTTTGTTTGTTTAGGTGTCTCCCCTTCCTTCTACCAAGCAGAATGGGAAAGTTGTGAGTGAGAGAATAGGCACATACCCATGTCGTCACTGAAATCTATGTAAATACATTAATACTGATATTCAGTTTATACATCCAGACACAGGGCAGGTGTTTAATGTCAAACTTTATGCTGATTGTGGTAGCCAAAATGTGGTTTATTGTGCCTCTTGTGAGGTTTGCAAATGTTTCTATGTTGGCAAAACCAACCGGTCCTTAAGAGACACGATCAGAGAACATCTGTATAGTATAAATAGAAGTGATGAGAGGAATGCATTGTCAAAACATGTAAAAGCTGCAGGATGCACTGGTTTAAATTCATGGTTCTAGAGATTTATGTGCCAAGACCTAGAGGGGGCGATGTAAGGACACCAACAGAATGTGTTGAAATCAAATGGATGCATATACTCTGAGCTACTGATGGGAAGGGGTTAAATGATGTTATTCCAATTAAGCCAGTATTGAGGTCACATAACCTAAGACACTGAATTATAAATGCTGCTTATTATATGTGTTTTAGTTGGATCTGATGAAGTAGCTAGAAGTAATGAAAGCGCTCATCCTTGTTTTTTAAAGTTTTATTCCCTGTTTATTACCTATGTTTCATTAAACAGACTTTGTTTTACGTCTCTCTGCCTACCAGTTTTCTTCTTTTTTGAAAATTTTTTTTGCCTTTTCACTGGTTGCCCTTTCTGTTTTGGATTGCATGTTTTTTGTTGATCTTTCATTAGTTCCCAAATATTTATACACTCCCTCTTGCTCAACTTCTTTTATATCACATTCTTGTCCCTAACTGATGTTTTCTTGGTGCTCTAGCTTTCCTGCTTTAAAGGTTGTTTTTGCACATTTATCAAGACCAAATGACATTCTTATATCGTCTGAAAAGGTTTTGACTACGTGCAGTTGTGCTTTCAGTTCCTCATCTGAAGAACTATATAGTTTTAAATAATCCACAAAAAGAAGATGAGAAGTCTTTACTCCTTGTTATTTTTTGTGAGCCAAATTGTCACCATGAACTAATCTGTTAAGTAGATAGCTTAATGGGTTATGGGAAAGATGAACAGCAGTGACAGAGTGTCATCCTGGAATATCCTCTCTTGACTTTTTATCCCTGGAGTAATAATTTGTCATTTATTATGGCTTAACTGCAAAGTGGTTTACCACTGTTTCATGGTCGCTGTAATGTAATAGATCAGTGTAGGTGTATCTTACATTTTTAAGAACTCTTTTATCTCTGAATGTGGGATACTGTCAAATGCTTTTTTGTAGTCTGTCCACGCCATACTTAGATTCTTCCCCTTTTTGCAGTTCTCTAATATGACTTTATTTAACAACAAATGATCCTTTGTTCTATATGACTATATTTTGTTACCCTTTTGTTCTATTTTCTTGGTAGAATTTTCTTCTAAATGACTATAAATTCTGTCAGCATCAGTTCCAGTTTATAGTTTATATGTCATTGAAAGGCAAGTTATTGGTCTATAGTTTCTAGGATTGCTTGCAGGTTCTCTGTTAAGCAGGAGTATTGTTTTTCTTGTTGGTAACCAGCTTGGTGTCTCTTTGGGGTATGCATATAAAAAGTTCTTACTCATGTCTAAATCTTCATGTAAAGATGTTAATACTTTTAGCCAGAAGTTAGGTACTGCATCTGGGTTTGGGGTTTTCCATTTAGGAGCTTTTCTTAACTTTGTTTCAATTTCTCTGGCCGTTACTTCATTTCATTTCATATCCTGTACATTTGAACTTATTCTTTCTTTTGCTTCTTCTATTGAATCAGCATCTTTGTTATGTTCCACAGTATTTTCATAGATATTTTTCCAAAACATATCTATTTCTTCTTCTTTTGGTGGTGTTTCAGTTCCTTTTGCCTTGCTTCCCAATTCTCTATAAAGCTCTTTTGGGTCATCAATAAATTGTTTGTTTTCTACTTTTCCTTTAAATTTATCTGCATATCTTCTCAGTTTTTCTGTCTGTACTGATGTGTTTTGTTTATTATTTACAATAGTGCACAGTCAATCCTGATATCTTTGGATACTGTCCATTGGTTTTATCAAGTCTGTCTTGCTGAGTATTTTTCTTGATCTGTTCCCTCTTTTATACTCTTCTAACAGTGTCTCTTCTTGTCTTATATCTAAGATCATATCTAAACACCTGCAACAGCTGGAGAGACCGCAGAAGTACCTCACGAAGAGGATCCTAGGTATTAAACACATGTCCTACATGGACAAACTCAAAAGACTTCAGCTGTTCTCTGTCTCATATGGCCTACTTAGAGACAATCTTTGCCTGACTTAAAAAGCATTGTCTGACCCAGCTCTGTTAGAAATGCTACATCTGTGGAAATCCCAATCCCTCTGCATCACACAGTCCAGAGACCTCAACCTCATTACCACAATCAACAGAACATGCTGGAGGGACAGGTTCCTCACCCAGAGACTGCCCATGCTCTGGAATAGACTTCCCATACATGTCATGCAGAGCACCTCGCTGTCCCTCTTCAAAAGAAATCTTGATGACTGGATAGGTAATAGAAAGTTTACCCTGGGGATTACTCCAGTGTCTCTATTTGAATGAGGCACTAGGAACTAACGTCAGATGGCACGATGCCAGGGCACTTCTATGGGCTAGGCTTGTAAAGGCTCCAGGTCCATTAGCTTAGTACACACCTATGAACCTAAACAATCCTACCTTGGTTTGTGATTTACTGTGCAGTTGGCTGATAAAAGAAGTTTTATTTTAATTTATATTGTATTTGTTATCACTGTTTTCAACTGTTTGTAGGTAGGAAGGGATAGCTTGTTAACAAGATTTACTTTGATTCATATTTTGTTGTTTTATATTTAATTTCACTGCTTGTTGTTAGAAACGGACAGGTTTTAGACAGGCAAGCTCTAGCCACCCCAAGGGGCTTAGACTGCTATAAATTCAAACAGACTGCAGAGAGGAAAATTCTGAGCATATCTAAACATTCCTGCCTAGGTTTGTGATTTATTGATCTTTACTTTTAAAAAGAAGTGCGACTGCGAGTGATATTGAGCATGACTTAAAGGAATTACAACTTTTGTCTGGCTTGCAGAACTAGTATGGCCAGAAAAACTTTACTGTACTTAATTTATTAGTTAGTTGTATATTGCTGGTGTGATTTTTTGGTCATAGAAGCTGATTTAAGTTCTCTTTGTGAATTCTGTGGTTACTGTTTTTGATTATTCTTTTCTTTTACAATATTTTATTCGTTTGAAGCTGAATATGGATTTCATAGATGAGTATGCAATTTTAGGATTTGCTAATGCACAAATATCTTGTACAGTGTAATAAATGCTATGTGTATTTAAAGGTAACAGCTAACACTGGTGATCTGTGTTCCTCGTGTCAAGTTGGATGATTTTCTTACCATTATTAGAAGTAAATCTAGACTTGATGATGATTGCAGTTGTGCAATTAGCATGGCTTGGAGAACTGTTGTTTCTGATACTGATGACTGGACTGATGAAATAAATAATGTTAGGCATAGAACAAATAGAACACGTTTAGGAAATGATGCATCTATTGTCTGCAAAAATCATTCAACTGCTATGGAACAAGACAATGCTCCTGACAACTCTGTAATTTTGGATGCAAATATTCAGCAATATGAGGATCCAGTATGTTTAGAAGGAAACAGAAAAGAAAGAAAGGAAGAACTTCATAACAAATAACATGGAAGAAAAAGAAACTGATTAATGACTGTAAAGAAAAGAAAATATGTAGTAAAAAGGACACCGCTTTGTTATGTAACACACAGGTTACATGGAATGATGATATTTTTCTAGCAGAAAACCTTCAGTCTACAGAACAAGGCATCATTTTTCCAACAGAGAAGGTAGAAAATGAGGTAAGGGGCAGGTAAAACGAAAAAATCAAAACTGAAGATGGAAGGATTGAAGAACATTACTGTAAGAAAAAAGAGAACGGCAGATATTGACTACATGGCTCAAGCTGTGGATTTACAATACCAGCTGGATGAGAATTGATTACACAATGAAAACAGTGGGATTAATAAGACTAATGGTGATGAAGCTCTATCCTTCATAATGACTGACAGAGCAGATATTACTGTATTAGAAGCTGAAGATTCTTCAGAGATGGCAGCAAAGATATTCTTATAATAGGAGATTCAGTTATTAGAGGAACTGATACTTATATTCACAGAGAAGATAATGAACATCAAATAGTGTCATGCCTGCCAGGAGCAAACATTGAAGATGTGAGACAAGCCTTGGAATGCCTTAATGTAAGGAAGTACAGATCCATTTTTATTCATGTTGGTACAAATGATGTCATCCGCAAGGATTCTCTATTAGATGGGAACTGACAGCTCTCTTAGATAGTATAGCTTGAACTGTTGTAAGGACATATTTTTCACAAATCACCTATAGCAAGGATAGTCAGGTCACTGTGAATGAAAAGATTTTTTGGGTAAATACTTACATGGAAAAAATGTCCTGTTTTAAAAAAGGGAAATTTGTAGAGCATCCAAGCCTAGTTTTGGGCACATGTGTTCAGATAGGATGACGTGCATTTGTCAAGATCAGGGAAGAGAATTTGTGCAGCAAATATTTTACAATATTTGACAAACGCTAAGCAGGATTTTGCCAGGTCAAAAATGTAACAGTTCACAGATGGCAACATTTGATGCATCTCTGATGGTTGTTAATGCTAGGAGCATTAATAATAACTTTTTTATTGGAAAATTTGCCACATTTCCACAATATTGATGTTGTTACTGTTTGTGAAACATGGTTTAAGAACAATGACTGTAAACCAGTTCTGTCAGAGTATAAATGTTTTTACTGTAACAGACATTCTAACAAAAAATCAGGTGGAGGTTTTATGATAGGGATTAAAGATAATTATGAGACCTGTGATTATCACATGTTCAGTGATAACACCAATACTATAGATTGCGTAACTATGACAATAAAGACAACCCTGGAACAAATAACAATTGTTGGAGTGGCATAGACTACCAAAGTCAAGTGCAGATAACCTAGTGGAATTCAGACATTTCTTGCATGAAACTCAGGAAGGAAGAATAATATTAGCTGGGGACTTAAATTTACCAGAAACAGACTGTAATAATATTGATTCAACAACGTTAGTAAGGAAATTATTCACAATGCATGTTCAGGAATAACAGTTGCTTCATATTGTAAAAAACCTACCAGGGGACAGAACATACTAGTCATTATCTGTGTTCCTAAAGAAATTACGGTTACTTCAAGTCAAGTTTTACCACCATTAAAGTGCAGTGATCATGGGGTTATAAAGGTTAATTTGTTGCTATATAATTCTGCCTAACTGAAATCTAAACCAATGCACAAAAGGTTAATTACAGATTATATGGAAACAAAATAGTTACTGTGTAAAACTAACTGGAGTGAGGTGTTCAGTGGAAAAATTGCAGATGGAATGTGGAAAGTTTTGAAAGAGAAATTGAATGCAAAAAAATAAAAAAAAAATATTTAACATTAGGATCTAGGCCATAGGAACAATATATTTGGTTAAGGTGAGAGACAAAAAATATAAGAAATGCAAGACAGGTTGAACTACAACTTTGAAAACTGAAATAAACAAGCTGGCAAACATATTAAGCACAGTGTGAGACAAGACTCTCTCTCTCTCTCTCTCTCTCCCCTCATTATTGCTTGCATTCCCGGTGTGTTTTTGGCTATACTGGTTAGCTAAAGCTTCCAAGCCCACTGACCAACCCTGTCTGGAACCTCCTGGGGTCAAGATTCCCCTATGGTGTCTTCCTGTACATCAAGAGTGTATTCTAAGTTAGCTAAACTGCTTACAGCTTCCAAGCCCACTGACTGACCCTGCCTAGAACCTCCTGAGGTCAAGATTCCCCTGTGGTGTCTTCCTGTACATCAAGAGTGTATTCTAAGTATGTCCAGCCTAAACTGTTAATTGTTGCACTATATGCTACCTGTGCTGCCGCTCCTGTGGTGGCTGAAATCTTGCACATCCCCAGGCCTTTCCCTGTTTCTCTTTGCGCTAACCTGCCCCCACACTGCTATCTACCATCTAACTTACATGCTCGATGCAAGCTCTCTGACTGCCGCTCACTGCTTATCTCATTTCTATAGTCTTTGCTGCTACACCCTGCACTCCTCTATCTTCCCTGCCCATCTCCTGGTGTTTCTGTACTCCTAATCTACTGCCTTCTAATCTTCACAGAGCCACTCAGTCTAGTCCTTTCTTGCTGAACTACTCTTCCCCCTGCCTTCTCCTGCTCTCTTGTCTACCATACTTACCTGCTTTTCTGATTGTTTATTGGGATCTTCTCCATGGGAGTTGCCCCGTTCTGTTCGCCCTCGCTACACTCGGGCTCTCTTCGCTCCCCTACCCTACCCCCATTCCCACCCACCCCCCACATCAGTTACTTTTATACTAGACCATCCTTCCCGTTCCTCACAGCCCAGCCACTCACATTCAACTTCCTGCCTGTTAATTAAACCCATCCCCTCTTCAGCAACTTCTGTAAAATCCACACCCTCCAACCCTAGCTAACAACACCAACTCCATAACCTTACTTTCTTAGCTATACTTTAGTCTGTAACTTACCTACACACACCTAAAACAAAACAAAATAATAATGCAACTCCTTCTCTTTACCACTACTATGCTCATATTCCTCTCTACTATTACCTCTTATCACTCCTACCTTTCCCACCCTCATACCGGTTCCCCAACCTCCTGTTCCTATGTAAATATACATTCCAACTCCTGCATCATTATCTCACCATCTCTCTTTAACTTCCCTCCCTCCTGTCTCCACAAACTAACTATATTTCGTACCTCTTCATACTCCCCCAAATACAAAACTAAATTCTGCAATCTTCTATTACCTTCACTCACATGTCACATTAATAACCTACTATGCTCTGGTGACATCCAGCCAAATCCAGGCCTCTCTCACATCACTAAATCCTCCCTATACCTCCTCATCAACTCACTCTCACAACCTAACCAATCCTTATAGCACAAACACACCCTTACTGAAACAACTCACTATTTACTCCATTAATATACAAAGCCTAACCAACAAAATTACTGAACTTCACTCCTGGATAGCCCAAACTACCCCGCACATTCTTTCTTTATCTGAAACATGGCTCAATCCTCATATCAGTAATAAAGAAATACTCCCACCCAGCTATAACATATATCGCTTAGACAGAAGCCCAAAGAAAGGAGGTGGAATAGCCATTTTCTACAAAGATGGCTTAAATCTCTCACCTGTCACCATCCCTATCCCTGACCTCCACCCTGCTGAACTTCTCATCCTAAACTGCCATCTTAACTCACACAAGAAATTTGCCATTGCTGCCATCTACACCCCCCCCCCCCAGGAAACAATATACCCAGCCTAGAAAACATCCTGTCCTGATTTATCCGTAATATACACTATGAAACCCTAATTCTAGGAGATGTCAATATTGACTGGTCCAAACTTACAACTGACTCTTCCAAACTCAGCATCAACCTCCATGGCTTCCATCAATTGATACTATCCCCCACCCGCTTCTCTAGAAGTTTATCAACATCCTGTCCTGGTTTACCCATAATATACACTATGAAACCCTAATTCTAGGAGATGTCAATATTGATTGGTCCAAACTTATAATTGACTCATCCCAACTCAGCATCAACCTTCATGGCTTCCATCAATTGATATTATCCTTCACCCACTTCTCTAGATGTTTATCCTCCAGCTCAACCATTGACTGGATTCTAACTAACTCCCCTTTCCTCTACCAAAACCCCACTACCTTACCTGACTCTCTAAGTGACCATCTCCCCACTTACATCCTTAGGCACTCACACAAGGCCCACCACTCCAGAGATTGTTGTAAACTATCTAACTTTAATATCTCCATAATCAACTCCATTCTGTCTATCTTTGACTGGTCCATTCTTAGACTTCTCCCACTCAATGACGCTGTCAACAAATTCAACAACATTTTCCTAAACACCCTCAACACCCTTTCTCCCTCCAGGAAAATTAGAATCAAATCAAATTATGCTCTCTGCCTTTCTAAAGATACTAGATCCCTGATGCATAAAAGAGACAGCACCTGGAAAGCCTGGCATAAAACAAAGGAACCTCCTCTATTTCAAAAATATAGAGAATTGCAGAATCTAGTCAAGAAACTAACTAATAAGGACAAAAAGTCCTACTATAACTCTGCTCAACTAGACAACAAATCCAACCCCCATAAATTCTGGGTTACCCTCAACAATATCCTCTCTCCTGGTCGCCCTTCAAATCCTTCTCCTTACCCAAACAAATCAACACATGAAACCGCTACTCTCCTTAACAAGCACTTTATCGAAACAGTCCAGAACCTCATTCACTCCAACTCAAACACAACTACTCCACCAGCCCCACCTGACCATCTTAATAAAAATCTCTTCTCCTTTCAACCTGTCTCCACCTCCTACATTAAATCACTTCTTTTGAAACTTAAACCCTGCTCCCCCTCCTCAGATAATCTCCCCATCTTTCCTCAAACTTGCTGCTGACTCTATTGCCTATCCTGTATCAATTCTTATCAATATATCCATCCAGGAAGCTACAGTTCCATCAATTTGGGAATCTTTCTTCACTATCCCCCTCCATAAAGGTGGTAATTGTACTGACCCATCTAACTATCATCCTATTGCCATCCTATCACCCCTCTCTAAGATACTAGAAAAATGTATTCACTCACAACTTCTCAAATACCTCCTCCAGCAAAACCTTCTCACTCCCACACAACATGGTTTCTGCCTCAACCATAGTACATCTACTGTCCTCCTATCTTTCACACACACCATAGTAGAGGCTAGTGACAACAATCTACTTGTATCCTGTATCTTCCTCGACCTTTCCAAAGCCTTTGACACAGTATCTCACTCCATCCTCCTAACCAGACTTGCAAACCTTAATCTATCTGCTACCTCTCGTACCTGATTCTCCAACTACCTATCTTGTAGACAACAATCTGTCAGATGGCTATCTTTCTACTCTCCCTATATTTCAGTCCCTACTGGAGTCCCTCAGGGCTCCATCTTGGGTCCTCTACTATTTAATGTTTTCACAAATGAGCTCTATACATCTTGCACAAAGTCTTCCCTCATCCAGTATGCAGATGACTCAACACTCATCTCCATCTCAAACAACATCTCAGAACTACATTGCCTCACTCAACACTCATTTCTTACCACCGAAAAATGGATGTCAGATAATAAACTCATCCTCAACCCCAAAAGGACTAAGCTCTTGCTTTTTCTCCCTCGCTCTCTTTCCCATCATAAATCCACTTTTACTATCACTTCCTCCAACAAAGCAATCATTCAGTCTGAACCTCAGAGTAAACTCTTAGGTGTCATAATAGACTATGATCTCAAATTTAACATATACCTACTCCAATGTATAAAAAAATAAACCAGAAACTAGGATTGCTGTATTGTAATAAAAATGTCTAACTCCAAATACTAGACTCTCCCCAGCTCAGGCATTCCTTCTACCCTCACTTCTCTATGCTGCCCCAGTACTAACCTATATCCAGCACACTACCTTGACTAAACTCCAACAAACATATCATAAAATTGCTAGATTCATTACCAACTCTCACTACACCTCACATCACTGCCTTTCCCTAAACTCTCTGCTATGGCTTGAATTCCCACAGCTACTGTCAATATCACAATTCCAAATTGTACACTCTATACTATATAGGCCATCTTCCTGAATAGCTGTCCCTACCCATGTATCCACCTACTCCCCATCTTGGTCCCTGCGCACTTCAAGCCAGCAACTACTAGCAGTCCATCCACCAAAGAAAAATGTGGGCAAATTACTGTACAAATGCTCAGTTGCCCAGTCATGGAGCAAATTTCCCTTAGACCTACGTGCCATTATACACCCATCTCACTTTAAAAAGGAACTTAAATAGCATCTGCTCAACTCCAAAATTTATCCTTACCATAACTTCTCCTAACCCCCACTTTCAAAGTTCATAACTACCAGCCATTCTACCTAGACTGCTAAAAACAACCTACCAAATCTCTCAAAGTATAAAACTAATACACTTTATAATCACATGGTATTCTACCTAGACTGCTAAAAACAGCCTACCAAATTTCTCAAAGTATAAAACTAATACACTTTCTAATCACATGGTATTCTTCATCACTAAAGATTATTACATATACAAGGCCTTATGCTGGCATACTATCCTACTCTTAATTCCTTCTCTGCCCATCCTATTATATATATATATATATATATATATATATATATATATATATATATATATATATATATATTACCCCTCTTTTTGATTTATCCTTAGATATGGCTAGAGAATTCTAGATGTGTGTGGGCCTTGTTTTAATATTACTACACAACTTTCTCATACTGTAGACTAAATGGGAATCTTTTTTCTGCAAAATGTTAAATGAATGTAACTAACTGTAAATTGTTTATCTTTGTAAAATGTACACTGAATTTAACTAAATTTATCTTGTATTATCTGATAACATGTATATTAAATATAATTGGAGCTTTTCTCCTTGGGTCTCCACTGAAAATGGGTTTCTGACCCAGCTGGACTAACCCAGTTAACAAATGTCAATAAATAAATAAATAAATAGATCAAGAATAATTTGAAGATAATGTATATAAAGATATTGAGCATAATAGGAAACCTTTTTATAGATACATAAGATGTGGAAGGAGTAAGGACACATAAATTGATAAACTGTGTGCCGATTCTAAAATTTATTCTCAGACACAACAGATTATGGATGTAGTTACAAAATCTTACGCAAAACAGTTTGGCTGCACAAAAAGGTGTGATAAGTTGTTCTAGTGATATCCAGGTAGCCCCAAATACTGGAATCAAATTAGAATGTATTGATAAAGAACTGTGCAAACTGGATCCAAACAAAGCACAGGGAGAAGACAGAATTAGCAACAATGACCTGAGAAAACTTCAACAAGAACTTATGGTACCATTATACATGTATGTAATTGTTTTATAGTTTTCTCTATTTGATATTTCTATGATGGCATTTGATTTCTCCCCTTCCTTTTCCTTACTGCCCTGTGCTTTTGTTGTAATACTTTATCTGTTTTATTAATTTAGCTGCACAGTAATATATCCTATTTATTTCTGTTATATCACATGAATTTCTATGAACAGTCCTAATTACTGTGTTTGTTGTATCAAACTTCTAACTTTTTGAGTTTTATTGACGTTCTGTAGTCTGTTTCTTTCATTGATCTTAATATGTCTGTCCATCTGTATTAAATCAAGCAACTCTTCTCTTTGATCATTTTCTTCTAAAGTGGGGGCACATTCTTTGTTCTCCATTTCCTGTGGGCATTCTATAGAAAGTTGTAGAGCATCTTCCTGTGCCACGTTCTCTTCAGTTTTATCTTGTATCATCCATTGCTCTTTTATATGGGAACTCACTGGCCTGTCACTCCACAACATTGACTGTATCAGAGTTATCACAGGTTCCTGTTCCTTCTGCTGCTGTGCAACAGCCAACTGAACTTTTGTACTGGTTTCCTCTGGAAGGTTCTAAAGTATCTTCATATGGCAACAGATCAGATGTTTCCTGCTCCACTGGTTTCTCCTTAATTTGAGGATCCATTGCTCTATCCTGCTGTGGTATTATCAGAGTTAGATTTTCTACAGTAAATCCTTCACTTCACAGGTAATGTCCTCAGTTTCTATTTCTTTAACTTCTCCTTTACTAATCCTCTTATCTGCTTTTCCTCTTTGTTTTCTTATTTTTTGCATTGTAAAATTTTCCATATCCAGATGCCATTGACTATGTTTCTCTTCAAATCTCTTTGGTGTAGCTCTTTTTGTATAGATTTAGTTTTGCTTTCTCCTTTGCATAAATATTGTACCATATTAAATCTCTTTTTCTTCCCCATGTCCATATTTCTTCTTTAGATACCTCCTGCTCCACCTATTTCCCCTTACTTGGGGGACTCTATCTTCTTTCATGTTGTGATATAACCTGTGTTAGACTTTCCATATGCATACTAAATCCTTAACTTAACAGTTACTCCATAACTTCAGCTTCTGTTTTTTACCTTCTACATTACTAATCTTCTGTTCTACGTTCCCTCTTTGTGATCTTATTTTTTGTATTGTGATATTTCCCATATCTGGATGCCTTTGCCTCTATTTCTCTTTGAATACCTTTGGGGGTGCTTTTTTGTATTGATTAATTTGGTTTTCTCCTTTGCATAAATAATATACTGTGTCAAATCATACTTTGTTTCCCCATGTCCATATTACTTTTTTATACCTTTCAAAAATCACTAGATTTTGTTCTTTATATTTTTGCAATTCCTTAGTCGCTTCTTTTTCCAAATGGCCCAAGGTTTCTTGGTCTATATAATTTTTTCATAAATTTATTGTACTGATGAACACAAATTTGCATTTAAAGCTTCTGACAGTTTTTCTTGTGCACGTATTTTTCTTTCCTCTAATTTCTCTCTTAATCTTTCTGTATATCTTCTGTCTGGAAATTCTGGGCTTCTTGCATAATAGTAACAATACATAATGATTTTCTTATCCTCAATAGTCTATCATCTTTATGGCTCTTTTTTAGCCTATTGGTTTTTCTGATTTTTGTGGACTACCTCTTTTTTCTACAACAGAGTTAAAGCCCCCCCCCCCCCGAGCCTGGCCAAGCCCCATAGTAGGAATATGTTTGTATCTTTAGGATTCTACACTGTCAGTTTTTTCCAATCTTAGCACCAGTGCGTTTACCAGGATTGGGTACTATTTTATCTTGGGTGTTGTGCGCCCAGCTATCTTTTGTATTTTTAACCTACTTATGTCTAAAATATAGTCTATATATCAGTGTCATCTTGGTGATATTTTGTGAAAAACAGGGTCCACCTCATGAAGGTACTCACCAAGACTTGAGGATGAGAGTTCATTTTCAGCAGTACTACTGTGCTTTGCTTCCAGATTTATCATCTCTCCATTAGATGATATATCTGGCAAATTTGATCTGAGTTACTAAAGTGAAGTGGAGTGAATTATGGGTAGGGAAGCAGTCAGAGCCCTGGATTTAAAGCCTTAAAAAAGGTGCTGAGGATGGATCAGTTTTGATCCAACAACCCAAAGGTTGAACCAGATTAAAATTAGACAGCACGAGTCTATCTTTATGGTAAGAGCACAACTTTTATTTAACTGCATTTACAAATGGATATCTTTTGTTAAAACATTGGAGGTAATGTAAAGAGTCTGGGTATTGTACATGTATGTAGACAAGGACACTAGGGTTACTGGTTAACAAAAATAGATGGTGCAAAAATATAATCATAGCAAGAAACATGGCAGTAATTATGGTTAAAAAGTAGTTTTGTGTTGGACCCTAGAACGAAAATTGGAAATATTCCAACAAGGCTTGCACCTGATTATCTGTATTAAGATTAACAAAGTAAGTTATCATTTGTTATCAAGTGATTGAAGGAAAGATGGAAGTTATAACATTACCTTTAGGGAAGAGATTTTATTATGATAGGATTTTTAGACATCCATCTCCCGAATATGGAATGCTACCTCTCATAATGTGGAACAAATAGGCTAAATGTGGAGCACCTACTATATGCTTTCCTAAACATAAACTTTGAAGATCATAGGATGGTTAAAATGTTTTACTTTATGCTAATAAAACAGTCTTTTGATTAACATAATTCAGTATTATTCACCAAAGATATCAGTTAAAAAATGCTTAACACGAAATGTGTGTCAGACCTTTTCAGTGTGGAACAATGAGGAATGTGGATGTTTTAAGAGTCAGAATGAGGAGAGATCCTTGTAATGCAGTACACTTTAGAGGTATGTGTGACAGGAATGTAATATTGCCCATCCTCTCCTCCTTTCAGCCTTTGTAAGACTTCAGTGAGAATACTGTTTGCAATTCTGGAAGTTTTAAAAAAAATAAAAAAAAGAGGTGACACTGTTGGAGAGAGTGCAAAGATAGCAATGAAGATGTATGGGGATAGAGGGGATGTAATATAAAGAAAGGATTAAAGAGCCTGTATTCTTTTCATTAGAAAGAGAAGAGACAGGAGGAGGATGCAGTATGGATACCTAAGGTATTAAAGGTGTTATGTCACGGGAGTAGTTGATAATAAAGACAGAACATGTAAGATGGGGCATAACTACCAGATAAAGGGAACATACTTTATCTCAGACATAAGGATGGGCTTCCTTATGGACACTGCAAGCAAAGGAGAGTAGAGTTGCTGGAACTGAATTCATCCTCAAGTTTTGGTGAGTACCTTCATGAGGCAGACCCTGTTTTTCACAAAATCTCACCAAGTTGACAGTGATATATAGACGGTATTTTATATAGCATATATCAGGGAAAGAATTAGGTTAAAAAATAAAAAAAGATACAGTAGCTGGGTGCACAAGACCCAGGATAAAAAAGTGCCCAGTCCTGGTGGGCACACTGGTGCCAGGACTGGAAAAATGACACTATAGAATCCTCAAGACATGAAAACATTCTTACAATGGGGCTAAGCCAAGCCCCGGGGGAGGATGGCCCCCCTGTAAGAAGGAAGTAGCAGTCCACAAAAATCACAAAACTGATAGGCCAAAAAAGAGCCATACAGAAGACAGAGTGGACTATTAAGTTAACAAAAGAAAGTATACATTGTTACTATTATGCAAGAAGCCCAGAATTTCCTGACAGAAGACATACAAAAGGATTAAGAGAGAAATTAGAGGAAAGAAAAATACATCCACAAGAAAAACTGTGAGATGCTTCAAATGCAAATTTGTGTTCATTAATACAACAGATCCATGAAAAACACTATATAGACCAAGAGACCTTGGGCCGTTTGGAAAAAGAAGCAACTGAGGAAGTTCAAAAATATAAAGAAGAAAACCTAAAGACTTTTGAAAGGTATAAAAAGAAATATGGACATGGGAAAGAAAGAAAGAAAGATCTGATATGGTACATTATTTATGCAAAGGAGAAACCAAATTAATCAACACAAAAAAAGGCAGCCCCAAAGATATTCAAAGAAAAGTACAGGCAAAGGCATCCAGATATGGAAAAGTTCATAATAAAAATATAAGATCAAAAAGTAGGGTTGCCATCCTTTCAAATGCCTAAAGTGGGACATTTTTGGTACAAATGTCAGATTTTGCAGGCCAAAACATACCTACGGCCAGTACAAAAAAACAGAACTTCATTTTTTTGCCTAAATAACAGCTTATTCTTGTAGCATTTTAGTTGCTCATTTTGTTTCTTATATTTCAGATACAGAATAACTGTTTTATGCAACTATTACATAAAATATAGAAAATAATTTTGTCCTAAAATCTCAGGACATTTGCCATTTTTACAATTGTTTTGCAGAACACAAATGCCCAAAGAGGGACTGTCCCTTGCAAAGTGGGACAGGTAGCAACCCTATCACAAAGAGGGAATGTAGAACAGAAGATTAGTCAAGTAGAAGTTAAAAAAATTAGAAGCTGAAGTTATGGAATACTTGCAAAGTGAAAGATTTAGTGTAGAAAGTCTAACACAGGTCATATCACAGCATGATAGCACAATGAGTCCCCAGAGTAAGGAGAAACAGGAGGAGAATGAGACATCTGAAGAAGAAATATGGACACAGGAAAGAAAAACAGATTTAGTATGGTGTGATATTTATGCAAAGGAGAAAGCAAAACTAATCAATACAAAAAAAAGCAGCACCAAATATATTTGAAGAGAAATATAGACAAAGGCATCTGGACATGGAAAATTTTACAGTATAAAAAAATAAGAAAACAAAAAAGAAAAGTAGAAAATGGGATTAGTAATGGAGAAGTTAAAGAAATAGAAACTGAGATTATGGATTACCTGCGAAGTGAAGGATTTAGTGTAGAAAATGTAATATGAAGATACTTTGGAGCCTTCCACAGGAAACCAGTACAAACGTTCAGTTGGAGTTAGTCAGCAAGAGAAGGAACATTAAGCTGTGTCAACTCTGATGAAGTCAATGTTGTGGAGTGATAGGCCAGTGAGCTTGCATATGAAAGAGTAGTGGATGACACAGGATGAAACTGAAGAGAACATGGCACAGGAAGATACTCTGGAAATTTCTATAGAATGCCCGCAGGAAACGGAGAACAAAGAATGTGCCATCAGTTTAGAAGAAAATGATCTAAGAGAAGAGTTGCTTGATTTATTAGAGATGGACAGACATATTTAGAGCAATGAAAGAAATAGACTACAGAAGGCCAATAAAACCCCAAAAGTTAGAAGATTGATAAAACAAATGAACATAGTAATTAGGACTAACCATAGAAATTCATGCAATATAACAGAAGTAAATAAGATATGTTACTGCACAGCTAAATTAATAACAGATCAAATCATACCATAAGACCACAGGGCAGTAAAGGAAAAGGAGAAATTGAATGCCATCATGGAAGTATCAAACAGAAAAACTATAAAACAATTAAGACAAGAAGTGTCAGCCTGTTAGAAGAGTATATATAAGGGAACAGATCAGCAAAAATACTCAGAAAGACAGACATGATAAAAGCAACATGCAATATTATAACAGGTCAGGATCTGTCATGCACTATTGCAAATAATAAACTAAAAATATCAGCATAGGCAGAAAAAGCTTAGATAATATGATATGTACATAAATACAAAGCAAAAGTACAAAATACGCAATTTATTGATGCCTAAAAAAGTTTTATAGAGAATTAGGGAACAAGGCAAAATGAATTGATACACCACCAAATAAAGAAGAAATATGTACATTTTGGAGAAATATTTATGAAGATCCTGTGGAACATTGGATAGAAGTAAAAGAAAAAATAAGAAGTTCAAATGTACATTATATGAAATGGAATGAAGTATCATCTACAGAGACTGAAACAAAGCTAAGAAAAGCTCCTAACCCAGGCCCAGATGCATTACCTAACTTCTGGCTAAAAGTGTTAACATCTTTGCATGAAGATATAGGCAGGAGTAAGAACTATTTGTATGGGCACCCTGAACAGACACCAGCTTGGTTAACAACAGGAAAAACAATGCTCCTACGTAAGAGCAAACCTGCAAGCTATCCTAAAAGCTATAGATCAATAACTTGACTTCTGACGTCATATAAACTATACACTGGAATGGATGCTGACAGAGTTTATAGTCATTTAGAAGAAAACTCAATCATGGCAATAGAACAAAAGGGTAATAAAATTCATATAGAACATAGGATCATTTGTTAAATAAAGTCATAATGGAGAACTGTAAAAAGGGGAAGAATCTAAATATGGCATGGCTAGACTACAAAGAATTTGAGAATATACCGCATTCATGGATAAAAGTATGCTTAAAAATGTATAAGATACATCATACACTGATTGATTATGTTACAGCAACCATGAAACAATGGCAAACCACTTTGTAGCTAAGCCTTGAAAAAGGACAAATTATTCTTCCAGGGATAAAAATTCAAAGAAGGATATTCCAGGGTGACTGTCACTGCTGCTCTTTTGACTTGTCCTTAACCCATTAAGCTGTCAGCTTAACAGATTTGGTCATGGCTATAGTATGGCTCCCAGAAAACAAAGTGTAAAGATCTTCTTTTTGCAGATGATTTAAAACTGTATAGTTCATCAGACGAGGAATTGAAAGCACAAGTACAAGTGGTCAAAATTTTTTCAGATGATATAGGAATGACATTTGATTTTGATAAATGTACAAAATCAACTTTTAAAGCAGGAAAGTTGGAGCACCAAGAAAACATCAGTTTGTGACAATAATGTGATATAAAAGACCTTGAACAAGAAGGAGGATATAAATATTTGGAAATTGATGAACGACCAACAATAAAACATGAACAAATGAGAATAAAACTTAGTATGGAATATTTTAGAAGACTTAAATTAATACTGAAAACAGGACTGACATCTAGGAACAAAGTTCAAGCTATAAACAAATGTGCTGTTCCTGTCCTATCTTACAGTTTTGGAGTGATTGATTGACCCCAAAAAGTGTTGGAGAGGTTAGACAGGGAAACAAGAAGGATATTTCATGCTGATCATATGATTTGTAAAAATCATTGCATACCGAGATTATATATTCCCAATCCTGAAGGAGGTATAGACCTCCTCAAAATTGGTTACCTGTATAGATCTGCAGGTGTGGGACTGCATACATATCTGCTGAACTCACAAGACCCAAATGTAGTGAAAGTTTTGAAACATGAAGAGAATAAGTCTAAGATGACTTCCCTGCTTAGTTTAGCAGAAGCTTATCGGTGTCAAGCGGGAATGGAAATCAGACTAGAAGTAGATAAAAATCAAGTAGCAACTGAATGTGTGGAAAAACAAAAGAAAGAATATAAGGTGAAGGGTCAGATGAGAAGGCAAAAATGAGAAAAATGCTAAATATAGTTGCGAGTATAGAAAACTCTTGGGACAACCTCATGTTGATCAAGATCAAATGCAGGAATAGTTAAGAAGAGGTGAATTTAAACCAAAAGACAAAAGGTTAATATTGGTGGTTCAAGATAGTGGACTACTTAATTTTTTTTACAAAGTCCATTGAATATGGAAAAAAAGACAAAAATAGGTTTTGTAAAACAGAATTAGAAACATTCGCACATCTTGTAGCTGGTTGTGATATACTAATGGCAGAAGAACTGTATACTGAAAGGCATAATAATGTGGCAAAACTGTTTCATTGGGGATTGTGCAAACATGACTTTTAAGTGGCTGAAAAACACTGGAAAAATGAGCCACAAAGCATTATATTAAATGATGAAGTTTATATCACATGGAATCACACATTACCAACAGTTTAAATAATAGATACGAGAAAACCAGATATAGTAGTCTATGAAAAGAAAAGAAAAGTTGCATTCATCATTGAAATTGCTGCACCCAGTGACTACATATTCTTACGTACAGAGAGAGACACAAAGTGATAAAATACCAGGATTTGCAGGCATAAACAAGGGCAATGTGGAAGAAGGATACCCAGAGAGTTCCAGTAGTACTAGGAGCAATGGGTCTTATAAAAAAGACTTTACAATTGTACTTAGGTATGTTACCGATACATGTAACTCCAAACAAATTGCAGAAGGAGTCTTTACTGGACACATCACTGGTTATTTATCCAAATTAAATATTATTGTTATGCTTTCTCTGTTTTGTATTTTATTTCTATCCATGAGCTGATGCCAAAAAATCTAATTATTTTCTCAAAGTTCATGCATTGTTTCCAAGTTAAAAGTATACAAGTTTTATGTAAATACAATTGGAAGTATAAAAAATAGCCAAACATTAATGTCTGGGTGTTTATAAATATAATGTGTATGTATAATGTCTAACACTGAAGTTATATATATGGAGTGAAACTCAGTATTTCTGTTTTCTAACATGTAAAGTTTTAACATCCATATGAAGCTATTATTAATTATTTCATTCAGATACATAGTGTGTATCTGAATAGAATCCATATACATACTCTCCAGAATAACTTTCCATTTTGCTGAATAATATTTATTAAGCCATAAGAAAATTGTCTTAACAATTGAAGCTACTGAGTAAAGTTCTATTTCCGGCAATCCAATTCCACCTGAAGACCAGTCCCTTACATGATGACTTATACTTAATATTGGCTTATTTGGGTACCACAGAAGTTTTAATATTAGGGAATTTAATTATTTGATGTGTTTACTAGTTGGAGATAGAGATAATGACTATATTACGTATAAAATTTTCGGTAGTATTACCATTTTTATAATGGAAAGTCTTTCTTCCATTGTAAATACAAATTTATTCCATTTGTTTACTAATGTATTTATACTGTCTAAAATGTTTTTATAATTATCCCCTATTGCGCTTTTAATGTTTCCGTTCAATATTATTCCTAAGTACTTTAGTTTACCATCCTGTGGTACATATTTGGAATGTCTATCTTCCATATCTTTTACGCTTTCGTTAATAAGCAGAATTTTTGTTTTATTTTCATTAAAAGTAAATCTAGATTTTCTCTGAAAAGTCTTTACAGCATTAAATACTGCATTGAGGAGTTTCTATTATCTTTTAATGTCAGAAGGATATCCTCTGCAAACAAGATTTTCAAATTTAGGTTTATATTTATTTGTATTCCTTTAATATCCACTCTTAATCTTATGAAGTTAGCAAAAGGTCCCATGACTAAAGTAAATAATAGTGGCAGCCCTGTTTAGTCCCCTTAGTAACTGGTATAGATTCTGACAAATATGAACCAGTTTTTATATAAGTCACTGAATTGTTATAAAGTGAGTTAATAAGTTGAGAGAAATGTAATGAAAAGTTATATTCCTTTAAGACAACAGTGTCAAAACTGTTATGTAATTCCAAGCTTAATAAAGCCAATCCTTGTTTATTACTGTCTGCAAAATCAATAATGGATAGGATTCTTTTAAACTTATATGTGTTTCTATTTAAAATAAATCCTGTTTGATCTTTGTCAATTAAACTCGGTAGAAAATGCATTTTGGCAGCATGTATGGCCATAAATATTTTGTAATCAATATTTAAAAGTTAAATAGGCCTATATGAAGTGCATTCTGCTGGGTTTTTATCCACCTTTAAAAGTGGAGATATAAATGTATATTTCCATGATGGTGGAATTTCAAAGGATTCTTTAGGTAAAATAAAGGCTTTATGCAAAATATGAATTTCTTCCTTTGGCATTATTTTATATAGTTCAGATATTATTCTGCCATTGTCTGGCACCTTGTTTGGTTTTAGTTTTTTTGATTTGATCTTTGATTTCAGCCAACAAAATAGGTTTATCTATTACTTCCTTAGGCAATCTGTTAGTCTATTCTTAATATGCCTTTTAATAAATGTTTTAATTAAACTTTGTGAATCCAATGCAATTTCATTGATTAGTTTTATTAAAGTGATTTCTAAAAATCTTTAAGAAGTCATCTACATCAGTTATGTTTTTTTTACTTCCTGGAAGAAACATTTCTTTAATATGTTTAGACTTATCAATCAATTTAGCTTTGGAAGCTAATCTGTGCATGAATTTAGGCTTAATAGAGTAGTTAATTAACTTTATCCTTTCCAACTGTATCTAAGTTTTGTGATTGAAAATATCCAAGTATTTAAATTTTAACTCAGCTATTTCTTTCATCATTTTTTCTTGACTTTTTTGCATGTTCTGTTGTATGTTATCAGTTTTCTCTTGTATATCAGTCAAGTCTTAGTCCCATTGTCCTTTTTTATCAGCATTCCAGTTTGTTATTCTACCATATAGGTAAGCTTTTAGAGCATCTCATACATATGTTTCAGAAATATCAGCTTTGTAATTAATTACTAAAAATGTTTGCATCTCTTTATTATAGAATTCTATAAAATATTTTAAGTTTGTAATATATGCTGGAATCCTTTTGACTGAGATTTTTTTTTGTATATATTCAGCTCTAATTCAAAGGTTAAAGTGTTATGGTCTGAAAGTGGACATGAGATTGTCCTAACTTTACTCAGTTTAGTTATTAGGTTATTGGAAAGGTGTGCTCTGTCAATTCTAGAATAAGATCTGTGAGGGAGAAAAGTGAGTATTGAATAAACAGTCTAAGTCAGCAAACTCATTAATATCTTTAAGCGATAACAAGTCTATAAATGTTTGTAATTCCTTAGCTGGAGTTGATATTCTTATTTTGTTTTTTAGTACTAGAATCTTCATCTGTCATTATGCAATTGAAGTCCCCAGTCATAATTATGTTTCCTTTTGAGAGCTGAATTATTTTAGATAATTGTAATTTAACTGTTTTACTCCAATATTTGGAATCAAGTATAGATTTATAAAAGTATAAATATCTCCATTATGTTTTACTGTCAGTAAACAAAGCATGCTTTTGTCATCATCATTATAATCACTAATTATAATAAGTGTGGGTAAAGAGTTTCTCCACGATATGGCTACTTCTCTCTTTTTTTTGTTTGAATTGATTACTGCTTATAACAACATATCGATAACAACATATTGTTTTGTATTGAGTTTAGTTATATCCTCCTGCAATAAGTATGTTTCTTGCAAAAATAAAAAACAACCTGAGGTTCATGCAAATTCAGGAATCTACTTAAGTTATTTCTCTTACAACCATTATTTAAATCATTAATGTTGACAGACATGCACTTTAACTGCAACATGTTAAGGAAGCCTGTATATATTTAATAAATACTCTTATGACTTTTAAAAGTATTAATCTAGCAAAACCACTACAATTCTTATATTGTCCAGAAATAAGTATTATTAAGCTAACTGTGCTATTAGTTAAATTCTCTAACATTCTTAAAATTAGTAGACACCAATAAAAAAGAACAAAATATTACATTAAAACTTAAACAAACAATTCTTTCCATGTTTCTTTGCACCATGGACTCTAAAACTCCTGGTTTAAATAGAAAATCTATCCAAACTGAACCTCTGCTCTACTAGAATCAAGAAAAAGAAGAAGGCCTAGAGAACCTTCAGCCTGTTGTTTAGAATATTTTAAGAATAATTAATGCTCAGAGCAAGATAACATCACTTCACTAACCTAAATATTAAATTTAAAAGAAAGAATTTACAGTTTCAATATATACAAATATATTAAACTTCTAATGCCAGCAGCATTTTTATTATTCTTATTATATGTGGGATTATTTTAAAAAGGGATGTAAATTGGCTCATGATCACATAACACTAATAATATAGATAGGTAATGCATTTATTTGGGCTTGACTTACAGGTTGGCATAACAACAATGTATATAAATCTTGCATCAAGTTTCAACTCTATCTTAATAAACATAAAACACTATGTGGATAAGGATATCCAAGAAAGAATTACTGCTAACAATGCAGCAGTCCACAAAGAAATCCCTGAAAATTTCCAAAAAAGGAAATGAGTACAATAAATATCTATATAAATGATTCCATACAACTAGTAACAATAAGAAAATAAAGACCACTGGCTTAGAGTCAAAAGTATTTTATTCTCTAGCACTTCGGTATAAAACCTCCCAGGAGTTGCCTCAAAGAAATCACTGAAAAATTCCAGAAAAAGAAATAAGTATAATAAACATCTATATAAATTATATCTGCAATAAGGAGTGGAACAAATATCAGTAAGTGTTTGGTGTATAAAATGCAGTGCATCAAGCTACATGAAATAGACATAAAAACACAAAATATTTGCATTCTGTTTTCAAACAGTTCTGTTTTTTTATTTATTGTAACCATACAATGCTACTCCTTTTATTGATCAAAGAGATCAGACAAGTCTCATTTATTCTGTGGTAAAAACATTACAGGTGAACAGAATAACACAAACCAAATTAATAATCTGCTTTTTTGAAAAATATAGCAAGATCACTTGTCTCTTGACCACTATATATCTTATGAATAAAATTATTAACATAATAAAAATGTTGTTATACTTTTCTAACAAAATGCTATGGCTATGTATCACATAACACCAGGCATCAGGAGTTCATCACACTCACCCCAGTAAAAATAATTGTAAATCTGATCCTCCATATAACTCCATTTAGGAAAATATACATATTTTGAAGTGCATGAAAGGGACTTAGTCTTGTCCTGAATATGCAAAAAGTGTATGCAAAAAGAAGCAATAGGAGAATGTACTTTAAAGTTATTTAAACCTTCAAACAGTGACAGCACCTAGAGCTTAAAGAAGTATATCATTAAAATATTCCCATTTCTACAAATAAGTAATTATATATGTAAAGCACACTATAGTAATCTGTATGTAAACCATTACCTAAATAAGCACAACAATGCACGTACACGGTATGCACTGCCACATTGAAAACAACAACTGAACTGCTCCTATTAAAAAAAACGGATCCAATTCAGTCTAAATAAGTCAGTTGTTTCATTCATCAGGTGTCCCAATCACAACATAAATGACCTGCTTTTAAGTCCAGGAACTTCAACTAGAGCAAACTGAACTACGACCATCTTCTCATTCATTTACGACACTGCATAGTATGACCTTTGCTGTTTAAAGAATGTGACACCTATCAGTAGTGTCGCATATGTTCAAATGCACTTCTTAGCTGATTGCCAAGTTGACACCATGAATTACATCTCGAGACATGAGCGGAAATCCGTTTCCACAAAAAGATAAAAACTGTGCAAGGTAAGTGCACGAGCATCAGTTTTACCACCCAAGAAAGGTATACAGAGAAAGAATAATAACCTTTCCCCAGTGATAGAACTAAAGCCCCAGTTTGTGCTTGTTTTCCGCCTTTCCTGTAACTATTGGTAAGCTTCTGTGCCCCCTAAGCCTTTCTGTGTTGGAGGAAAGCCTTCTAGCTTATCAGTGAGAGTGGAAAGCACTAGGTAGCCTATCTACCACAAGAGGAGTGGTTTCTGGCCCAGAAATTGTAGTTTATTGGCTGTTTGGGCAGTTTTTCCATCTCTTTCAACTTTATGGTTTAAAAGCCCGCCTTTGACTTGCTTACTGCTTTTCCTGTTACTAGTCTAGTCTAGACACAGATTTGCTGTATCCAGGACTGTTTGTAAGCTTCTGAGCCCCCAAGCCTTTCTGTGTTAGAGGGAAACCTTCTAGCTTATCAGTGGGAGTAGTAAGCACTGGGTAGCCTATCTACCACAAGAGGAGTGGTTTCTGGCCCAGAAATTGTAGCTTATTGACTGTTTGGGTAGTTTTTTCTACCTCTTTCAACTTTCTGGTTTAAAAGCCCACATCTGTGCTTGTTTCCCACCTTTCCTGTAACTAGTCTGGTCCAGATACAGATTTGCTGTATCCAGGACTGTTTGTAAGTTTCTGAGCAGTGCCAAAGTCTGCTCTTCAATTTTTCCCTTAGATCTGCTAGTTCTCTTCTCTCCTGCACTTTTACTAGCTTATTAGTTTAGCACTCTACCAGACTTCTTGTAGCAATTATTGTAACACACAAATGTGCTACCAGCACTAAACGTTCTACAAGGAAACAGCTCCAGTACTTATTATTAATGCCCACCCCTCCAGGCATGTCTAAAAGTCAGTTCCCTGTGCTTTCTCCTATTAACCTGGTGAACTTGGGCATCCTGAGGCAATGTAGCAACTGTCTCATGTACACTGACAACCCTTTTGTCTTACCTCTTAACACTCAGATTTGCGAGAGATGCACTTATATATCCAGATTGGAAGCCACACACTCTCCAGCCAAGACCGGAATAGCTGGTCAAGAGGAGAAGGTCAACACTTGCACCACACCAGAACACTTGCCCTCCAGAACACACACCAGCACTGTCTTCACATAAAAACACAAACCACACACCCACCTTCGCTGAGGCTCTCAATAAAAATCTACCCAAACAGCAGAGACCTCCAAGGCAGAAATGCACTTGACTACCACAACACAACACTAATCACGAGACACATAACTCTCCTAAACAGTGTGCCACTCAACCAAAGCCCCTAAGGCAAAACAGCATGCCCAACACACTAGTCATAGGTGACTCAGTAGTGAGGCACACTGATGTCCCACTCACTAAGTTGAATAAGAATAAAGTAATAGTCAGCTGCCTGTCAGGTGCCAGGATCTGCCACATAATGCACGCACTCAGGTCCCTCAACAACAGGCACAAATATGACTCTGTCATTGTACATGTGGGTGTAAATGACCTAAGACATACCTCCTTGGACTACATGAAAAGAGACATGGAGGAGCTCTAGGATTATGAAGCCCTGGCGGGTATGGCCCTAGCCCTGAGCAGCATCCTACCATGATACTGAATTATACCACAGTACAAGCAGAAAAAAAAAAAAGTTCTGGTGTCATTCTAAGGGGATCCAGTATCTGTCTGCCTGGGATGACATGATTGACAGACCTCGATGCTTTGCCAGCGATGACCTGCATCTGTCACCCCTGGGCTTCCGAATACTGGCCAAGGCTCTTGCCACTCCTGTAGTGCCTTTTTTAGGTGGTGTTCCTAAGACCAAATTACCACCATAGCAGCTACAAACAAATGCAATCTGAGGGTCATGCTGCTCAACGCTAGAAGTCTAAATCTCAAAATTCACTGGCTCAAAGCACTCCTTAAAATGGAGAACATTGACATTTGTGCCATAACAGAGATATGGTTCAAGGCAGCAGAAAGCACCCCTGCACTACCAGGCTGTTACTTATTTTATACCTTTTGGCCCCAAAACTTGGATCAAAGCTCCAAAGGTGGTTGTGTTTCCATATTCATAACGGATGTGCACACCTCCAGGCTGGTAGCCCAACATAACACATCTGAGAAACTTCAGGTGCAGCTAACATCTGGTAAGACAGCGATTCAGGTCATAGCCTGCTGTAGGTCCCCAACCATGTCCCAAGACTCACACTCCACATTCCTAAGCACCCTGGAGAATGTTAGGGTCCAACGTAAAACTCTCATACTGGGTGACTTCAGCTACCCCTCCATTAACTGAGAAAACTACTCATGTACCAATACTTTCTGGAATTCATTAATTCCAATGCCCTGGACCAGCTCATTTTTACCCCCACTAGAGGTAGCAACATCATTGACCTGGTCATTACTAACATGGGCGAACATTGCTCTACACCAGTAGTCAAATCCTCCCTGGTTAGATCCGACCACAAAGTAATCACCTTGGAAATCCACATCCCTCCCACCCCCCCACCCCCCACAAAGGTAAACACCATGAAAAACTTCTCCAAAGCTAACTTTGGGCTCCTAAAAACAGAGGGGGCTAACTTTACGGCACCCATGCAAATGGAGAATAGTTGCATGACCGCCGAATCATACATCAATGCACTGTACGAACACGTAAACATATGCATGGATCTCATCATACCCAATAGGATCAAGATGCTCTCCTCCAAAAAAAGGAAGCCAATCTGGTGGTCCCTTGCCATAAACAAACTCTACAACAGAAGGAGTAAACTGATGTGGAATAAAGTGAAGTCCCAGCACTGGAAAAACTCCCTTATCAGCCTCAACAAAAGGTTGAGATCCCTCATCAAATCCTCTAAAGCTAGCTATGAAAACAGAATTGCAGCAAATAATAAAGACAACCACAAGGCCTTCTATAGTTATGTAAAGAATCTTCACGGCAATACCCAGATTTGCTCTGAGCTACTGAACAATGGTACCTCCTATACCGAGCCAACAGATATTGCCAATATACTGGCTGACAGATTCAGTGCCAACATTACCCCCCCCCCACAAAGGACCAATCACAATACCAGTAGATTGCCAAGCACCCAGTATTACTGCTGCACAGGTTAAAACAGCACTGTCCATGTCCAAGAATACAGCTTCTGTGGAGTGAACTGGCACCTCACCTGTGTGCCCTGTTCAAACACAGCCTCACCTCAGGCTTTGTCCCTACTGAATTGCGCACTGCTACAGTCATCCCTCTCCACAAGGGAGGAGCAACTACAGACCCCGGGAAGTGTTGCCCCATTAGCCTGACGAGTCTGATATGCAAAGCTATGGAACGCATCATCACGGACCTAATAAAGAAGGATATAGGGAATCTCCAAACTCTGGATCCTACACAGTTTAGCTTTGTGAAGGGTAGAGCATGCCTGCTCAACTTGGTTGACTTCTTTGAGTCAGTCACCAGAGCTGTGGATGAAGGCAAGGTGGTTTATACAGCCTACCTTGATCTGGCCAAGGCCTTTGATACCATTCCCCACACAGGAATCATAGAAAAACTCACTAAGCTAGGCATCAACCCCTATATTACTAGTGGGTTGCAAACTGGCTCACAGATAGAACCCACAGTGTGAAAGTAGTTGACTCTAAGTCAGACTGTCGACCAGTCATGAGTGGAGTCCCACAGGGTTCGTTCCTGGGTCCTCTCCTGTTTGGTATCTACTTCTCTGAAATCCAGGCCAACACAAAGGGACGATCGCACATTGGGAACTATTATTAACTCCCAAAGTGATGTTGACATCCTACAGAAAGGCCTCAATGAGACCAACAACTAGTGCCAAAACCATGGCCTTAAGCTCAGTGCCAAAAAATGTGTCATCATCCCCCTTGGGAAAAACCCGGTTCCCTTGAATTACCACATTGATGGTAGTCCACTGAACACAGAAGGCGTTATAAGAGATCTAGGAACTCAGGTTAACAGCAGCCTTTCTTTTGACCACCACATTGCCACTGTGGTCAGAAAGCCATTCTATGTGGCACATCTCATTACTAAGGGTTTTGCATCCAGTAAGAAAGAGGTCACTGTCTCCCTGTACACTGCCCTCATTAGGCCAATCATTGAGTATAATGCCCTATTTGGCTACCTCACTAGACACCTGCAACAGGTGGAGAGGCTGCAGAAGTACCTCACAAAGAGGATTCTAGGCCTTAAACACTTGTCCTATATGGACAGACTCAATAAACTCCATCTATTCTCTGTCTCATATCGCCTACTTAGAGGCAACTTGTGCTTGACTTACAAAGCCATGTCTGATGCAGCTCTGTTAGAAATGCTACATCTAAAGAAATCCCAATCCTTCTGCACCACACACTCCAGAGACTTCAACCTCATTACCACAATCAGCAGAACATGCTGGAGGGACAGGTTCATAACCCAGAGACTGCCAATGCTATGAAATAGACTTCCCATACATGTCAAACAGAGCACCTCACTGGCCCTCTTCAAGAGAAATCTTGATGAGTGGATGGGAAATAGAAAATTCATCCCGGGGATCACTCCAGTGGCTCTACTCGAAAGAGGCACTTGTAACTGAAGTTGGGTGGCACGATGCCAGGTAAATCCTATGGGCTAGGCTTTTAAAGGCTCCAGGGCCTTTAGCCTAGTACACACCTATGAACCTATGAACCTATAAATATGTATAAAAGAGTCAGGAGTTAGCCTCATAACATATACACTGATCAGGAACTGCATTCTCCACCCTACACATCCCAGTTCCCTATCACCCGCTCTCACCAAACAACCATAGCCCAAATCCTCTTCTCCTCCATTCAGAGATAAAGCCTGCAAGAATAACTATGCAGTACAGCGCCCCAACTGGGATGAAGGAAAAAAGCCAGCAAACATCCACAAACTCACATAACGCTCACACAGGACATAAGCTAAAACCATCACACCATCCCAAAACCATTTGTTTACAAAAAACACACCAAGGAAAAGTCTGCACAACTCAGACACACATCTGCAAGCTGAACAGTGCCCATACAATGCCAGATAACTGAATAACAACAGAACCTGCAAATACAGTTCAGACACACTAACACTCCCTATTTCTATCAATCTCATAAGACGAGAAGCATTTGTAAAGATGTACAGAAAAATAAGCAGTTCCTTCTGCAGGCCCCATCACTAACCATCACGTAATAAAAGATGAAGCCTGAATACATTAAGTATGCAAAATCCATTACTTATTACAATATATTCATGAAGGAAATTAAAGAAAATGTGTAAGAGAGTATTAAGGAGCAATAATGAAAAATACATCTATATATATCGAAAAGAAGACTTCTTCACAAGTAAAGCTGTCTATTTTACTATTATGATCTAAAATCAAACTATTTATTATTAGTTACATCTATTAACATGTTATTGAGAGTTGCTAATGTGTCCCTTGCATTGAGACAACAAGGACCCTGTTTGTACTATAGTTGTGTCAGTATGAATCTTTGTTGAATATTAGCAAACTATTTACCTGACAATGATTCAGAATTTACTTTATGATTTTGCAGAGAAGAGAAAAAATAAAAAAGTAATTTTTCTTTTAATTTCTTTTTACTTGTAGTAGTTTTCCGGTTGTTTCCATCTAACTGTCTTTTCAGAGTATTGTTATTATTCCATTCCATATCTTCCACTTGATCAGTTTTGTTTTTTTATTGCCTTGTCTAAGTCATCAAACATTTTGGTGTCATCAGTAAGGAATATCTTGAGTCTAGCTGGGAAAAAAAGATGTACCTTGATTTGTTTTTTTTTTTTTTGTTTGTTTGTTTTATTTTTGAGCTCTTCAATCAATGGAAGATATATTTTTTTTCTTTTAGCCGTAACAGTACTTGAGTAATCATTGTCAAATATTATAGTTTTGCTTCCTAGTTTGATTGGTGATTTAGTCCATGCAGTTTTTAAAATTAGTTCCTTGTTCTGTGAAGAAAAAAATCTTACTATTGTTGCTGAATTACTTGTGCTTGAAGATGAGGTTGACAAGGGCCTATGTGATCTTTCAATTCCATAGGACATTGCTTTTGGTTAATCAAGAACCTTAGGAAGCTAAGTTGTTAGAAATGTAGTTATATTTCCATTTCCTAGGTAAACCAAAAATGTGAATATTATTTCTCTTGGATCTGTTTTCCAGGTCATCTATTTTTTCCAATAGCAATGTGTTTTGTCCTAAAAGAAACTCAGTATTGTTTTCTTCCTCTGATAATCTCCCTTCTATATCATTTAAGGATTGCTCTATTCCTGATATTTGCATTTTTTGTTGGTTAAGAGAGTCCTGTATTTGCTTCCATTTGTCTGGACATTTTTCTTTGAAGCTATCAATCTTGTTATCTATTTTATCCATTTTCAATGAAAGTTATTGAATATTAGAACAGTTTGAAAGTCCTTTTTTCTAATGCTTCCTGTGAATTCTGTTTTGAGTGACTCATACTGATTCTCAGTGAGAAATCTTCAGAGCAAGTTTTTGACAGGAAAATTGTTGTATATTAATCAAATTTGTTGTTGTTATCCTTTGAGACAATCCAAAATATTAGTACTTAGTCAAAAAATATCAAATAAGATAACTCAGAAATATATTTCCTGTCAGAAAATAAATAAAATAACAGAGCTTAGAGAAACTGCTGTTAGCTTGCCAACATTCCAACCAGAATCCATATATCAAGTTATAAATGATTGTCAAAAAGTATTTGTCAGAGGTAGGTTTTTGTTATAGGTCACTTGCAGTTTGATATGCTTTCACATGTGCTTGTTATTATTTATAGGGCTGTTTTGTTTTAACATGGCTATATATAAAAAGGCTGTGCCATCGTTTTCAAGTTTCAGGACAGATAAAAGTTAAATGAAATGAGTTTTTTGTACATGCAGTTTTACCTCTCACTGAAAAAAAATTACTTGCGTCTAACTATTATTTTGTATTCATTTCCCAGATACCACAGTAATCTAGGGGAAGCAAAACGAATTGGTATCAAGAAATCTGTTACCAGCCAATTATCATTCGGGTTTTTATATTTTGTTATATATGCAGTTTATGGGTTAGGATTCTGGTACTCAACCACACTGATTCTTGAATCTGGCTATACAATTGGAAATGCACTAATTGTAAGTATAACTTTAGTTTCATATTTACTGTTATCATAATTAACAGTCACTAGCACCTGTAATTATATTAAATAAAGAAGTTGAGCATGCCCCTGGATGTGCAAATTTGCTTAGAAACTTTAATTATATTAATGAAGAAAAGAGTGGTAGATATCAAACATGGTATTGTTTAGAGTCTTGATAACAATCAGCGTAATAAAGTAAATTTACTAGTATAAGACTGTAAACCTTTAACATTTCAAAGCAAGACAGACATGATGACGCGCATAATTTTTGTGTGCTGTTTATCCTTATTTTTATTCTACCATATTCATTCATTTGCTTCCTACAAAACAAGATTCAACAAAAATAATTTGGAGGTTGAGTGGTCAGAACAAGTCACTAACATTTCCAAGTCACAGTATCCATTAGTCGGTTGTGTTCTGTTTGCATATAATTGAAAGCTGCAGTATCTCAAACTTTGATGTTGTAGTATGCTACAGGAAACTCGGACTGATGCTGTTAATTATAATGTATCTCATCTTATTTCATTTTGGAAATTTGTTCTTCTGTTTTGTTTTTTGCATAACAGATAATGGAGGAAACTGTGCATGCCTTGATAACAAGATTTCTTTTCATGTCCAAACAGAAACTTCATTTCTTACTTACTGATTTTTCAGTGTAAAACTATGCTCTGTAAGACTGTTAAGTGTTTCAATAAATTCAAATATTAGACATGTAGGAAATTCACACCGGCCCTTTTGATAACCTACTAGAGCAAGTCCTGAAGCATACAGACTGAATGTCCAAAAAAAAATGGACTTGCATATACTAAAGGTCAAGATGGCTATTTCTCAGAATATCCCTTTTTTCCAAGGTATGGCTGTTTCAGCGTTAATATATGTAAGTTGGGAGGGAGGCATGTTACCCACATCAGGGGGAACAGAGGGGTTGGCTCTTGTATTTTAATTTATTGCACTTCTGTGACCACGTGCTTCACTTTGGGTGTTTAGCCCACAACAGATGGGCCTGTATGATGTGATAATAGGAATTTTGTGGCCCTGTCCCCTTGGGAACTCACTTTCATACTTCTCATAGGTGATCCAGAGTTTAAAACTACATTGTGCATTAATGGGAGCTTATGGATAGTAATATATGCTCATGTGAATGTGACAGAATGCAAAGGCAATTCGTGCCCTTGCATCTGAGCATGTTTGCATAATCAGGTGGACAGTGGATACAGGGAACCTGAATCATTTTATTTATTTCTTTATGAGAACAATTAGTAGCTGTATTTAAGTGTATTTTTATTTTAACAAGGATTTTGAGTGGTAGCCCTTCTTGAAGTGGGTTCACACACATGTTTGGCTCAAAGAACTTTTTGCTTTAGGCTTTTGATTTATAAAATGTTATTTTTATTGACTTTATTTTCACGTGTTAACTGGGGTAGCACACTGCTCCTTGTGGACCATTTTCACGTTCAGCCCCAGAGTCAAGATGCACACGCTTAATTCACAATTCAGATATAGCATTAGACTGAATTAATTATTTAGAGATTTGTTGAAGTCATTACAGAGAAATATTACAGAGATTAGTAAATACAATGTTTCAAAAGACTTCCGATAATGGCTAAGTGACAACATAAGCAACAGTAGTGGTGGACCCTAAGTGACATGACAGCAAAGGCATGTGGTTGCCCTCATCTGTGGCTTATTTATTGTTATTTTCATGCAGAAATGCATTGGGAACTCCTCTATTTAGTTCTTGTAGCTGATGGTGCAATACTTTGGTAATGTGTGTGAGTTGAAGCTGCTACAAAGGAAGCAGAAAATTATAAAAAAAAAAAGATGCCAGTTTAGCAAAGTATACATTGTGGTGGATTGCTGGACCTGTAAAAGGAATTCATGAGTGAACGATGAACCTCTGTAATAGAATTAATTTTGTTGAAGCGGGACAGAATTGGGTATAAGTTGGATGACATTGTATCAAGAACTGAGGAGAGAGCTAAAAGGATGGAAGCAGCACCATTCACACACCTGGATGCTATTTCTGACCTGTAGCAGGATGTTAAGTAGTCCCACACTCATATTACAGAAGCAAGTGATCAGACTTGAAATGCTTCAAGCATTGAGCATCAGGTCAGGTGAAAAAATATATACCCAAGGTTCTTGTGCATTCCAGAGAAGCTTGCAGAAAAGGATCCAGCTGCATTTATGGTGCAGCAGTTAATGGAGTGAACTGGCCTTTCAGGTTCTGAAGTTTATATTTGAATGAATGTACTCTGTTTTTGCATCGGGTGCAAATAGACAACTCTGACATAGATTAGATTATTTCACCAACTTTGCGCTATGAGAAAAAGTGCTGTTTTTGTTGTTCAAGTAAGGCCAAACTCTGAGGTGTGGAAGTCAGTGAGCGTTAGCAGAGCAGGATTTCAGTGTGGATACAGGAAGGAAGGAAGAGGGCAAAGTTTGTGCATGAGCAAATATCTGAAAGTCAAGGAAATGTACCTGCTTACTTCTAGTTTTTTTTTTTCCACTGGGGACCACTGATTTCATTTACAAGATTTATAAGAATTTCATGCCTGGCAAAACTGAAGTTCACCGATGGTACAGGAACAGATCACAGGGCTTATCACTCCAGAGGCCTGTGTGATTTATTAAGCAGTGGAAAAGAAGTACCCATAACCATTTCCAGTATTTAGAAACAGATATGTGATGAAAGAAAAGGCAGGAAACTCTCAATGGACTACTGTGGTTGCACATTAATTTTACTGGTAAATTTATACTCTTGTTTTTCTTTTTCATATATAGATTATAATAAAACTGGGAATCTTTTAAAAGGCTCCAGTATAGTTATTTTGAGTGTATACCTTTAACTCCCAGTGGGTGTAGCTTAAGCCTTTAATAAATGAAGTTATCACCTTATAGTTCAAATATTCGTATCTCTGGAACTGTAAGTGTTACTAGAAAACTGTAAATGACAAACTCTTCAGGATAAATTAGTCTTTACATTGGTGGCATTGGCCACGGTGGTGCAGCGGTTAGCATTGCCACCTCACAGCAAGAGGTTCTCCTGTTCGATCCTCAGCTGGGGTGCCTTCTGTGTGGAGTTTGCATTTCCTCCCTGTGGTCATGTTGGTTTCCTCCAGGTGCTCCGGTTTCCTCCCACATCCCAAAGACATGCTGTAGGTGGATTGGACACTCTAAATTGACCCTAGGTGTGAGTGCATGCATGTGTGTGCCTTCTGTGGAAGGTTGGGCACTGGGCTGGCAACTCAACTCCATAAAACTCCACTGCCAATCATGAGCGGACAGGTGATCCGCTATGACGACCCCTAACCGGGAAAAGCTGAAAGAAGATTGGTGGCATTCATTCAGTTTGACACATTAAACTAGATTTTATAAGCCAAAAAAGCAGTAAATATTAATTTTGTAATGTTGTATAAACAGCTTATGATATCTCAGTAAGGCACATCCTGCCAGCTGGATTTTATTCTTACAGCTGTGAGCTTTCATATGAGGCCATGCAGTTCTGGCTATGTTATCTGAATGTTGATATATTTAGAGAAATATGAAAATTATTGCAACACAAATAATTTTCACAATACAATTGTGTTTGCCATCATGTATGCTTTAAGATGAAATTTTCGAATACCTTGAATGTAGCATGGTTTTGGAACTATTAATGCAAATATGAATAAGCAATATTTGACACCTGGAGTCATCAGTAGGGGTTAACCGCAGAAACGCCTGAAGGCGCACTTGGCTGTAATGAGTTTAAACCAGGATGGTGAAACATATGTCAGTGAGGAGAATGCTATATCTCTTTGTTTTTCTTTCCTATCGAAACTATATCAAAACCAGGAACCTTTCAGAGATTGCTAAATGTCATAGTCCAGAGGATGCTGTATACCTTTTTGTTATAATAACAGTAAGTTTGTGAGGGGGTTCTGTTAAACATTTCAGGCAGGGGAGAAGATGGCTTGCTTTTATTTTGTTGTTTAATGACAGTCTCAGACTTTACTATTTCATTGTGCTGCCAGTGATAAATGGTGCATAATAACTGCTTGCCAGGGTAGCATGTGAAGTATTCAAAGGATAAAGCAAGTTCATGCATAATCATGCCTTCAAAGAGGTGCATTTAGACCAGTTCTTATATGCAGTTTTGTTGTTTGGGGAGAAGATTATAGTGATGTTCAACAAACACACTACCTTATTGGCGTATGGGTAGTAGTACACTGTACCCTTCCTCTGGCAGTCTATCAGAGCTCAGAGCTCCTCTCACTGCCTGTCTGTGAGTGATAATAGGGTTTCCAAATACCTGCAAACCCAAAGGAGGACACCAAAGATCATAAAGGAGAACAAAGCCATGATAAAGGAGGACAAAGGAGAATGCCTCCTGTTTTGCTCATGAAAGACAGTATAGTGCTACTACAAATAATTCCTTACTGACACAGGGGGCACCTGGACTGCTGTACAATAACATTTCAATGTGTAATTACATTAAGCTGGTAGTTTGCTTCAAGGACAAAATAACCAATTTATTACTGAACAGGTTGATGGAGAAAATAACCAATTCACCACTGAATAGTTTCATGGAAAATATAACAAATCCGCTGCTGAACAGGTTCACATCTTTAAAATACTCAAGAGTTAAGGCATGTTGCCTTCTTCTTCATGTAATGGTACTGCTAGAAGTTTACTGCTCATACATACAGAAGTTTAATACCAGAGTACATGCAAATCCCCACAGTATATTGCAGCCATAGGCTCTCACAGCCTTGTCTTACTAATTTAAACCAAAGTGCTCCTTCCGCATGCCCTGAAATATAGCAATTAAAATAAAAGGACTCCATAAACTTAAAACTGATGTTCTTTCAGTTAATAAACCACCTTCTGTTCTACAAAAATATGCCTGCCTAATAATGATCTTGATGTAAGATATAGTATGAATTTGCAGTGCTTTCCGAACTTGTTGACAACCACATCATCTAACCATGGCAGGGACAGGTACAATCGAACTGTGTGTTACAATGACAAATTTAAAACAACTAATTCGACAGGTCACAAAACGAGTCATCAAAATTAAAAGTTATAGTAAAACTATGTGTTTTCATATTTTTCAGACGAGGCGACTTTTCGCAGCAGTTCATCATTCTCGGCAACATAGGCGTGGAACTCCACACAATAAACTTTCTTAAAATTGTACTTTGTAAGATGAAGTCCTCTGACAGAGTCAACAGACAGTCTATTTCTTTCTTTTGTCCGATGTGCATTGATCAAGGAAAATGCTCTTTCAACGTTGGCATTGTGCCCAGGAATGCAAACGAAAAATTTTCATATTTTAAGCAGATCTGAATAAGTGGCTTCATTTGCACAACTTTGAAAGTATGAACACCACTGTTCACGAAGAAGACTCTCAAGTCATCTTTCTGTCCTACAAATGATTTCAGTTTGCAGTACTGGTCAAACAACTGTATATTGTCTACAGTAATACCCTTTTTGCTCATATACTGTACGCATGGCAACAGATCATCTTTCACTTTATTTAAAAACATCCAACAAAAGCATTGAAATTCATCGAAGGGTGTCATCCACTTTTCCAAATAATCAATGCACCTTTGGTACACGGACTGAACCTCTGTCATTAATGTCTTGTATTTTTCATCTTGGCTGTCTTCACACAGTTTTTTCAGAAATTCTCTCACTTTCAGAGAGATAAAAGTTTCACTCTGTCTGCTTAGCAGAGTTTGCTTTGTCAACTGTAGGATGCTACAGACCTACAATGCCGATATTTCTTCCCTTTCAATAGCTGCAATTTTTGCCTGAAATACTGACATCAGCAAATGCAAAAACCAGAAATATACTTCTGAAAAACTGTTCTTGAAAAATTTCTTTATCAGCACCGGTGGCTGATTTATGCTCTGAAAGTATGCTTTCAGCATGGGGAATAACTGCAACAGCCTGTCAATTGCTGGAAATAGACTGAGCCATCTGGTTTTGCTGTGGTATAGCAACTGCTAATAGTTAACATCAAAGAATTCACAGAAATCTTTTAGAGCCTCCATGCAAGCAGTATACGCAGAAAAATAGTTGAACAACTTCAGCACAATTGCTTCAACATCAGCTGCCATTAAATCAGCACTATGTCCAATACAGTTGTAAAAAATATGGGCTGGACATCCAAGGCCCACCAATGGCTTCTTAGGTCTCATTTTCAACTGTGAAAAAACATCCTTGCCTTCTTTCCTGTTGGTGCCCCCAGAGTTCATGTTTGCATTGTCTCCTGCAAACGCAACACATTTTAATGACAGGCTATTTCTCAAGGGTTTCCAGCAGTAATTACATACCATTTCAGACGTTTCATTTGGGATGTTGTCCAGTGCAAGTAATCTAGTCTGAGAATGATTACTGGGAATAATTTCTCTACACCGTGGTTACTTGCATCTGTTGCAATTCCAAAGTAGTTAATGCCATTTAATGACTTTACTACTTCCATAAAAGTGTGAGGACCAATGACATTGTTTATAATTGCCTCTGTTTTTGTCGTGGCACATGTAATATTTTTAGCAGTTTCGAAGTCACCAAACAGCCTACGTATTAGACCAGCAGTGCAAGCCATAGATTTATATGACTGATGATGAGCGACAGTATGAAACGCTAATGTTGCTTCATCAGCACGTGTCTTCAAAGATTCTGCTGAATATTTCGGTTGAAAAAATGACGTGCTTTTTGCAAATGAAGCAGACGTCTTTAACGTGTTTCAGTGTTTTTCGCTGTTAACATCATTCTAAATCAGTGGTATGCTTGTTTGCAATGGACACATAAGAACCACAAACCAAACACCTTGCTTTGTTTTCCATGTCTCCTTCACCAAAGCATTGATACTTTGTTTTCATGTGATCCAAGAATTTGCATTTCCTCTTGTTAGTGTTACTGCTGTACGACATTTTTAGATAAAAGACTCCAATGAAAAGATACGACAGGACTGTTACAGAAGTATAAAATGTTACACGTAGATAGAGTCTCTGACCCTCTCTCGAAACTGCACGGCGAATGAGAGTTAATGCAATATTTTCTCCCAGCCAGTCAAAGCTGTGCTGTTTGCTGTACATTTGTAAGGCTTTAGTCAGATTTCTTGTGCTAAGAGGTTGAAAACTGTGGTTAATATCGTGGCAAACAAATGTTAATAAATAAATTATAACAGAGAGTTTTAAACAATATAAATTAGACACAAAAAAGTCAGCAATAATCCACAGAACAAATGCTCGATCAAATAGATAAAAAATAGAACATCCAACAAATGACTGATAAAGCGACAAAAGCAGCATAAAAACTCTTTCTTAAAACATTTATTATAACATATAAGAGGTAAGCGCTTTCGCATATAATGCTTCTTCAGACCTATAAAAACAGCAAATAGATACATCCATATATAAATATATATATGTATATATATATATATATATATATATATATATATATATACAATAATGGATTCAAAGCACCCAATAGTAAAACACAATCAATTAAGTCCAGTATTACTTAAAAAACACAGTTCATCCTAGGATTTACCCACAGCACATAAAATACAAATAAAATAAAAAATAATAAAATAGAGAAATAAACTAATATAACAGCACATTCTATCAATAAAAAAGAATACAATGAACCTAACTGAAGAATTATTTGGGTATCCTACGTTTTTTTAAAAAAGGCTTAATGGACGCTCGTTCATTGAGACCAAGACCTCTGTCAGCTCTTAGTATAATCATCCAGTTTGTCTCTCTAAATTCAGTATGATTATGTATGTCACCCATACGTATACTAGGAGTAATGGTATCAATAACTCTAAATGAGAATGGGTGCAACTCTCCATGTTCCATAACATGTTTAGAAAGGGCATTATTCACAATGCCCTTCCTGATACAGTAAATGTGTTCCCTAATTCTTTCAAGTAGGGACCGATTAGTCTTCCCTACGTAAAATGAACTGCAGATGGTACACTGGGCAAGATATACCACATTAGAAGACTTACAATCCGCATTCACTTTAAAAGAGAAACTTCTATTTAAATCAGGGTTATCAAAGGTCTCCGACCTATTGATGAAACCACAAAAATTACAGCCCCCACATGGCACAGTGATATCTATTCTAACAAAATCACTTTTCAAACTTCTATCACTACACAATAGTCTCTTTAGATTCAGTTTATTCCTAAAAATAAACATAGGACTAGGACCAACAATATCACCTAGCTCAGGATCTACTTGTAAAATTGACCAATGCTGTTTAAATATATCAGAAATAGTTTGCTGATCTCTCATAAAAAACAAAGGGATCCTAACAAACTCAACCACCACCTTGGGTCCATAATAAGGGGCGGCAGTCCCTTCTCTAAGTGCACTCAAATCAGACCAACTATCTAAGATTTCATTTATTTGATACCCTCGTGAAATTAACCTCTGTTGTAAGACCCCAATCTCAGACTGAAAGCCCTCAAACGTGGAGTTAAGTCTCGAGGCCCTTATGCCCTGTCCACGTATCAAATTACGAAAAATGTGATTAGGATGCATACTAGTTCTACTAAGTAAGGTATTCCTGGAACAGCTTTTACAATACACTCCCATGTTGATTAAGGACCCTGAAAGTTTCTCACACACTGTGCCATGTGGCGGCTGTAATTTTTGTGGTTTCATCAATAGGTCGGAGACCTTTGATTACCCTGATTTAAACAGAAGTTTCTCTTTTAAAGTGAATGCGGATAGTAAGTCTTCTAATGTGGTATATCTTGCCCAGTGTACCATCTGCAGTTCATTTTACGTAGGGAAGACTAATCGGTCCCTACTTGAAAGAATTAGGGAACACATTTACTGTATCAGGAAGGGCATTGTGAATAATGCCCTTTCTAAACATGTTATGGAACATGGAGAGTTGCACCCGTTCTCATTTAGAGTTATTGATACCATTACTCCTAGTATACGTATGGGTGACATACGTAATCATACTGAATTTAGAGAGACAAACTGGATGATTATACTAAGAGCTGACAGAGGTCTTGGTCTCAATGAACGAGCGTCCATTAAGCCTTTTTTAAAAAAACGTAGGATACCCAAATAATTGTTCAGTTAGGTTCATTGTATTCTTTTGGTAAGATCTCTTGTTTATTGATAGAATGTGCTGTTATATTAGTTTATTTCTCTATTTTATTACTTTTTATTTTATTTGTATTTTATGTGCTGTGGGTAAATCCTAGGATGAACTGTGTTTTTAAGTAATACTGGACTTAATTGATTGTGTTTTACTATTGGGTGCTTTGAATCCATTATTGTATATATATATATATATATATATATATATATATATATATATAGATGTATCTATTTGCTGTTTTTATAGGTCTGAAGAAGCATTATATGCGAAAGCGCTTACCTCTTATATGTTATAATAAATGTTTTAAGAAAGAGTTTTTATGCTGCCTTGGTCGCTCTATCAGTCATTTGTTGGATGTTCTATTTTTTATATATTTGATTGAGTGTTTGTTCTGTGGGTTATTGCTGACTTTTTTGTGTTTTGTTTCTGGTTTATTCATGCTATTATCCATAGAAACATGGCAGAGTCAGTCACTGAATGTATTGAATTGGATTATGATCCAGCCAGAAGTGGCAGACTTGTTTTCAATTTATCGCAATGTTTTTCTAAATATCTGGAGAGAGACCGGGAGATGCTGTTACTCTCGGACATTAATGAAGTCGCTGCAAATGATGTCATTAATGCGACTCGAGAGTGAGAGGAGTTACAGCAGCATATGGAAGCCGTTGAGCGTGATTTTCTGAAGCTGAAAAGGCTTCAATTGCAAAGGCAGCATTTTGAGTACTGTTTAGAAAAGAATATTGTTCCCCGTGGCCTACATGTCTTGAACATGCCCACACAAGGTTCCCAGTTTCTGGAATTGTTGACGAGGTGGCAACAGGTGAACTTAGAGGTGAGCGCTAAGTATATGCGTTTACTAAATGAATTATTTGGCCCAGAGGAGGATAAACTGAGACGAGATTTAAAAATGAAACAAGAATTGTTATTTGATAAATATTCCAGTGATGTGCTTAACCCTATCTTGGAGAGTGTATTGGATAGGGTGGCTGTATTTGAAAGAAAACTGTTACAGCAGAAAAAAAACAAAATAATTAGAGACTCTAATGATTTCAGAACTGGACAAGTGTTTGTATGGTTGCGGACTGGACATGCAGCCGCCCCTAGAGTGAACTCTAAGATCATAAGAAAAGATGGTGAAGTGGCCACTAGAGTGACTGTTTCTCCGCCTGCTAGTAATACTCTTATTGAACTTACCAAAGAAGGGAATGGTGTCTGTAATGGCTCCATCGCAATGTGTGATGAGAATATTATTCCTATTATTGACTCTGGTTCTAAAGAACTGCCTGAACCTTTTATATCTTCTGTATCACTTTCGAATGCTTCAAATGAATCGTGTGGTAGTCGTAGTAATAAGGTTATGCCTACAGTTAAGAATGTGAGCAATGATATTAATACATCTAGACAGAATTTATTTCCACAAGTAGTTATTAATAACAAGCCTAATCTTGATAAGGCTGTTAGACCAAAAATTATGTTGAATACTGTTAGTAATCATGGTGAGGCCCCCATTGCTGGCGCCCTCACATGTGACCTTCCTTTTCCATTACTGGTTCATTCAGAACAATTTGGGAGATGGAGCAGGACCATGAGTCGAGGGTGCCAGAAAAGGAAGCTGTCAGGGGAGCAATGCCCGAATCAGTCCCTAAAAAAGATTTGGGGGAAAGTATCGACTCGTTAATTATCAATATCTCCTTGTTTTCTCTGAGTCAAGATGAGTGTAATGCGTTATGTTAGGGTTTAACGTTTATCCTTTCAGATAATAGCAAGTTGACTGATACTGTGTTGGACTTGAAGTTGTTCTGTAGGAATTTGATGCTACGTTACCAATATGGTAATAATTCACCGACTGACAACACTGACATTGTACACCCCTGTATGTTTGAATTTAGACAACTGAATACTTTTGTTCCATCTAATCATCCCCTTGTAGAGGCTTATTTGAAGTTAACTGAAGATAGTATACATAAGTACTATAATGATTGCTTGGGACATCCCAGACCTGGGAAGAAATTTAACCTCACTTTTAAAGAAAGACAGGCTTTGAAGAGCCTAAAGGAGAATTTGAATATTAGTATTAGACCTGCTGACAAGGGGGGCTCAGTTGTTGTTATGAACAGTGAACATTATAATGATAGTATGAAGGATATGTTAAGTGATGTTAGTTTTTATCAAAGGATAGGAATATCTGAAGTTCATAGAATTATTAGTAGAATTAAGCAGTCGGTGCAAGAAGTTTTTGAGATCGGTTTGATCTCAGAGGAAACTTTTAAATTTCTTTCGGTATCTGATCCTTTGATACCTGTCATTCAAGGACTACCTAAAGTCCATAAGCATCTATTTAATCCTGCCATGCGCCCGATTGTTTCTGGTGGTGGATGGATTACAGAGCCTCTATCTATATTTATAAACATCTGAGACCGGTAATAAGTTTAAATAAGACGGTTTTACAAGATTCTAAACGATTTCTTTTAGATTTGTATGAGTGTATCCAGGTCACTGATAATATAGAGAATGTGACTTTTGTGACGATGGACATCCAGTCATTATTCACAATGATACCTAATGAGCTTGGGTTGGGCTACATACAGGAATATTTCAAGTTATACAGTAGTTATGACTTAGTTAAGGTTGATTTAATTTGCTTTCTTTTGGAGATTGTGTTAGAAAATAATATTTTTACTTTCAAAGATACATTTTTTATTCAGAAGCATGGCGTAACTATGGGCACTTCGTGTGTCAATAGCTACGCCAATATGTTTCTGGCATATTGGGAGAAGGAAGTTTTGTTTAAAGTAGAAGCTTTTATTAACCATGTTATCTTGTATCAATGTTTTGTTGATGACGATTTCCTCCGCTGGAATGGTACTTCTGGAGAATTAGAAGTATTTTTTGAACAGATTAATAATTTGTGTAGATGTTTGAGATTTACTATGACCTCTTCGAGAGAGAGGATTGAGTTTTTAGAGCTTTTTATTGAGAAACTTTCAGGGTCCTTAATCAACACGGGAGTGTATCGTAAAAGCTGTTCCAGGAATACCTTACTTAGTAGAACTAGTATGCATCCTAATCACGTTTTTCATAATTTGATACGTGGACAGGGCATAAGGGTCTCGAGGCTTAACCCCATGTTTGAGGGCTTTCAGTCTGAGATTGGGGTCTTACAACAGAGGTTAATTTCACGAGGGTATCAAATAAATGAGATCTTAGATAGTTGGTCTGATTTGAGTACACTTAGAGAAGGGACAGCCGCCCCTTATTATGGACCCAAGGTGGTAGTTGAGTTTGTTAGGATCCCTTTATTTTTTACAAGAGATCAGCAAACTATTTGTGATATATTTAAACAGCATTGGTCAATTTTACAAGTAGATCCTGAGCTAGGTGATATTGTTGGTCCTAGTCCTTCATTTATTTTTAGGAATAAACTGAATCTAAAGAGAATATTGTGTAGTGATAGAAGTTTGAAAAATGATTTTGTTAGAATAGGTATCACTGTACCATGTGGGGGCTGTAATTTGTGTGGTTTCATCAATAGGTCGGAGACCTTTGATAACCCTGATTTAAATAGAAGTTTCTCTTTTAAAGTGAATGCGGATTGTAAGTCTTCTAATGTGGTATATCTTGCCCAGTGTACCATCTGCAGTTCATTTTACGTAGGGAAGACTAATCGGTCCCTACGCGAAAAAATTAGGGAACACATTTACTGTATCAGGAGGGCATTGTGAATAATGCCCTTTCTAAACATGTTATGGAACATGGAGAGTTGCACCCGTTCTCATTTAGAGTTATTGATACCATTACTCCTAGTATACGTATGGGTGACATACGTAATCGTACTGAATTTAGAGAGACAAACTGGATGATTATACTAAGAGCTGACAGAGGTCTTGGTCTCAATGAACGAGCGTCCATTAAGCCTTTTTAAAAAAACGTAGGATACTCAAATAATTGTTCACTTAGGTTCCTTGTATTATTTTGGTAAGATCTCTTGTTTATTGATAGAATGTGCTATTATATTAGTTTATTTTTCTATTTTATTATTTTTTATTTTATTTATATTTTATGTGCTGTTGGTAAATCCTAGGATGAACTGTGTTTTTAAGTAATACTGGACTTAATTGATTGTGTTTTACTGTTGGGTACTTTGAATCCATTATTGTATATATATATATATATATATATATATATATATATATATATGGATGTATCTATTTGCTGTTTTTATAGGTCTGAAGAAGCATTATATGCGAAAGTGCTTACCTCTTATATGTTATAATAAATGTTTTAAGAAAGAGTTTTTATGCTGCCTTGGTCGCTCTATCAGTCATTTGGTGGATGTTCTAATATAAATTAGAGCTTATATGTAAATTATATTTATTCTGTCTTCCAGTTCTAGTTGATAAGCTACTAAATACTGTAGAAAAAGTTTAAAAATTAATTCATGGTCCATGGCAAAGGTTATGGTGAGTTCTACCCACATCTGATCATTACACCTCATTATTTTGGCTAGACAGTCCTGACTAAACCTTTGCATGGTTAAGTAAATCTCATCATAACCCACACCCCTTCCATAATGGCCTGATACCTGTCAGAATGCTTTCTAAGCAACACTATGGCTGTGTTTCTAGCTTTCATTATGGAGTTTATTCAAGCTTCCTTCTAAAAAGGATGTGCTTCCGTTTGTGCTCTGGCTCACAACACCATCATGCACCACATATCTTATTTATTTATGTATTTATTTATTTATTTTAAAGAGACTGTAAAGTGCAATATAACATTTTATATTAGTTGCATTAAAAAAATCTTCCACAAATACATACAATAATTTATACTGTAGTATGAATTTATAAACTATGCTGAGTAAAATCATTCATAGCTACAAACCCCCATTTTTCCAAAAGTTGAAAAATGGCTCATTGCGTCTGAAAATGTGGAGCAAAACACATGTGAAACAACTGCTATAATCTTTAGCTAGAAGATTTGCAGTATAATACATCTCAAGTATACCTCATTATGAGGAACTTTCCTCATTTTTAGTCTTAAAAGGTCTGACATGATGATCTGGGCTCTTACAGAGTAAGTTGTACAGTAATAAATATGATCTGAAATTATGTTTTTAATAGAATTTATATAAAGGAAGACTGAAAACAATTTAAATGAGTGGAAGAGTAGTTACAAAACAATGAGAATCTAACTGCAGACTTTAATACGAACAACTACAGCAGTACAACACAGATACAACTTCTGTAGTATAAAACGAGCAGAAACCTGTCAGCAGCAATGCTGAAATTTACATGAAATGAAAAGCAAATATTTACAAGCAATATTATTTGCATTACAAACTCTGGCAGATTTGCTACAAATAGAAACTGAAATTATTTACAGCACATGCTACGGTAGGCTTGTGTTAAACAGAGAGGTAGGACTCAGATACAGTATAAAGTACATTGAAAGAAAACTTTCACAAAAGCAGTCCAGGGTCAGGATGCTAAGCCCAGGTAAAATACACTTTGCAGTCTTCTTCTTCTTCTTCTTTCGGCTTTTCCTGGTTAGGGGTCGCCACATTGGATCACCTGCCTGCTCATGATTGGCAGTGGAGTTCTACGGTGTCAGGTTGCCAGCCTGGTGCCTGACCTTCCACAGAAGGCACACACACACACACACACACACACACACACACACACACACACACACACACACACGCACACACTCACACCTAGGGCCAATTTAGAGTGTCCAGTCCACCTACAGCATGTCTTTGGGATGTGGGAGGAAACCGGAGCACCCAGAGGAAACCCACGCGACCACAGGGAGAACATGCAGACTCTGCACAGAAGGCACTCCGGCTGAGGATCGAACCAGAGAACCTCTTGTTGTGAGGTGGCAACGCTAACCGCTGCACCACCACGGCCACCCAAATGTAGTATAAACATAGCACTTCAACAATGCATAGTATTTACTTGATTCACACCTGTGATAGCCACCCTTTGGTGTAACATCTCTCTCAGGTATTCAACACAGAATGCAACCCCCCCCCCCCAAAAAAAAACAACATTTACATTACTGTATTGGTTTCACATATATAGAGGCCGCAGTGGAGCAGTGGTTAGCATTGTTGCCTCACAGCAAGAGGTTCTCCTGTTCGATTTTCGGCTGGAGCGCCTTCTGTGTGGAGTCTGCATGTCCTCCCCCTGGTCGAGTGACATTAAAGACATGCAGGTAGGTGCGTGCGTTAATGGGTGTGCCTTTTTTGAAGGTTGGAAGTTGGGCTGGCAACTCAGCACCATAAAAATCCACTGCCAATCATTAGCAGGCCAGAGTTCCGCTGTGGCAACCCCTAACCAGGAAAAGCTGAAAGACTTTTTTATTAGTTTCACATATAGATTAACCAAAGGTCAGTGCTTGTACTCACCCCATCTCACTACACTCAAATGCACAGCACTCTTGCAGAAACAGAATTATAACTGTAAATAGTAGGACTACTCAATTCACTTACAAACAGCCCCCTGTACCCATTGCGTACCTAAAGTAGGTGATTTGGCCTTGCCAGCATTACTAATGTTTTCATTACTATATTGAACTGATGCATGCAAGTAGAGTTTGCATTCTGTCTTGTTTCATGCAAATACACATTAGTCCTGCAAAGCCAGAATAATTACACCAGGGCTACAGTACCAAACATTTCATCCACAAATGCAATTGCTGACCTAAAGTATCTGTTTTGACCTTGCCAAGATTAAAATGAAAATTGCAATAATTCCATTAATTTACTCTGTTGCACAGAAACAGTAGTTACAGGCTTGTATGACAGCTGACTTTAGCCAAATACACATTAATCTTGCAAAAGTACAATTACAACAGTAAACAGCAAGTCTAGTCAACTCATTTCATTCACAAATACCCCCCATTACCTAACTAATTTTATATTTCTCATCCACTCATCAAGATTTCTCTTGAAGAGGGCAAGTCAGGTGCTCTGCTTGACATGTATGGGAAGTCTATTCCATAGCATGGGCAGTCTCTAGGTTATGAATCTGTTCCTCCAGCATGTTCTGTTGATTGTGGTAATGAGGTTGATGTCTCTGGAGCATTTGGTGTGGAGGGATTGGGATTTCTTTAGATGTAGCATTTCTAACAGAGTTGTGTCAGACATGGCTTTGTAAGTCAAGCAGAGATCACCTCTAAGTAGGTGATATGAGACAGAGAATAGTTAGAGTTTTTTGAGTCTGTCCATATAGGACAAATGTTTAAGGCCTAGAATTCTCTTTGTGAGGTACTTTTGCGGCCTGTCCAGCTATTGCAGGTGTTTAGTTAGGTACATGCCAAATGGGGCATTGTACTCAATGATTGGCCTAATGAGGGAAGAGTAGAGGCAGACAATGACCTCTTTCTTCCTGGATGCAAAACCTTTAGTAATGAGATGTGCCACACAGAAGGACTTTCTGACCACAGTTGCAATGTGGTTGTCAGAAGAGAGGTTGCTGTCAGCCTGTGTTCCTGGATCTCTTATAACCCCTTCTGTGTTCAGTGGACTACCATCGATGTGGTAATTCATGGGAACCGTGTTTTTCCCAAAGGGGATGACGACACATTTTTTGGCATTGAGCTTTAAGGCCATGGTTCTTACACCAGTCGTTGCTGTCAGTGAGGCCTTTCTGTAGGATGTCAACATCCCTTGGGGAGTTAATAATAGCTCCCAGATTGCAATCGTCTGTGAACTTTGTCAGCCAGAGTCCCCTTGTGTTGGCCTGGACTTCAGAGAAGTAGATACCAAACAGGAGAGGACCCAGGACCGAACCCTGTGGGACTCCACTCGTGACTGGTTAGCAGTCTGTCTTGGAGTCAGATACTTCCGCACTGTGAGTTCTACCTGTGAGCCAATTTGCAACCCACCTAGTGATAAAGGAGTTGATGCCTAGCTTATTGACATCTTAATTTCTTCCCAAAAGTCATCTACTCGATAGGTGTTTGCTGGTAAGTAGAAGTGGTTTACTTTGTGGTTGTCGCTGGACTCCTTTTCAGCACCTTTGGAAGCTATGCTGGACTTTCTTGCAGGTTTGTTTAATTTTAAGTGTAGTTACTCTACAGTTAAAGTGCAGTTGGCAGCTATATCTAATTTTCACATTGAAAGAGATAATGTGACATTGGCTGCCCTTAAGATCTCAAAGCATTTCCTAAAGAAACTCTTTTATTACATCCTCCTTTGCAAGACCCTTTTCTGCCTCAGGACTTGTTTTTAATGCTTCAGGTGCTGTTTGCACCACCCTTTGAGCTGTCTGCTACTTTTGACCTGAAGTTGTTATCAAGAAAGACTTTGTTGGCACTAAGTATTTGTCAGAGTTGCAGGCCGTCTCTGCTCTCCCTCCTTATTTGGTTTTCCATCAAGACAGAGTATCTGTCATACCGCACCCTTTTTTTCCACCTAAGGTGCTATCAGAAAATAATTTGAATCAGTCCATTCATCTGCCAGTCCTTTTTCCTGAATTTTGTAACTGGGGTGAATATCTTCTGTAGTTCCTTGATGTTCGTTGAGAATTGAGGATGTCCTTTTATTCCTATGTTGCAGTATACTTACATGAGGGGGGATTCCCTGCCATAAATGATCCTAAAGTTTGCCCAGTGTACAGAAACCTTTTGTCAATGTTGGGTATGTGTCACACGTAGACCCAAGGCTGGCATTGGCCATAAAAGTGACGTTTGCACTTACCATCTTCAGAACTTCTCTGCCGCCAGTCTGAATGCCATCTTCAACCATTGGTCTGCTTGCCTGAGTTGTTGGTTGCTGTACAAGCCAGTTCAGATAAGTGCCCCATTAGGGTTTTTCTTTTACTTTAGCTACTGCTTTTCTGTCTGAAGTTATATGTCATCGAAAAAAGGCAAGTGCCATTGTGGAAGACAAATTCCACATAAAGATAGTCATGATCAGCATCTGTTTTGTTTAGGCACTAATGATGACCATAAGTCTTACTGTATATGTCTATATATTCACAAAACTTTGCATAACTACCTTCAGTCTCTTAATATATTCCTTGAGAATCAAAGACTTAAGAGGTTAGCGTATGAGGTTATGGAGGATACACTCAGCCCTTCTGCTGAACCTGCAAAAAAGGCCAAAAAACCCAGGCCTGAAGCTTTGCCTGCACATCTCACTCTGGACTCCCCTATCAGGGCCAGTGAAGGCCAGTAGGTCTGTTTGTATTTTGGCTGAAATTGCTCTGCGGGTACCGGAGTGGAAGCTGTCAGGGACTCAGCCACTGGCTTGTCCTCTGAGGTGTTGCAGATGTCCATTTCAGACAATCAAGGGGAACCTAGGCTCATTATTTTGGAAGGCCATCAAGGTATTCCTCAAATCTTGGTTCAGGAGGAAGTACCAAAGACTGTTATAGAATGCAGGCCTATGCTGGGTCCCTCCACCTTCCACAAGGCTGCTGTGCCCCTTAAAATAAACAAAAAACAAACATCTTCCAACCCCTCAGGAACCTCCGCCTGACTGGCAGGCATTCACACAGGGATTATTTAATGCCTTTTTTGGCTTTGAAGCCCCCTACTGGTGTTTCCCTTCCTAGCCCTCCTTCCTCTTCATCCCCTCAGAAAAGGTTTACAGAACAGGATTTATCTGAGGATGAGGACTCCCCAGAGGATGAGTCTTTGGCATACTCTGCCCAAATTTCTTCCCCCTTCGAGTATGCTTCACTTGAGGAGAAGTCCATTGGAACAGAGTCTCCTGGTGAAGGTATGATTTTTGTGGAGACTATTGCTCATATGAGAAGAGTTTTTCAAGTGGGACTGCTCACAAGTTACTGATGTGCAGAGGAGATTTTATGATTTACTCCAAATGGATTCACCTTCTCCTTCTGCTGTGCCTCCAGTTCTGCCAGGTTTTCTGGATGCTTTCACTTCTGCTTCTAAGAGTCCAGACTCTCAGTCTCCTGCCCGCAAATGGCTATATAGGTTCTGTAAAGTTCCAGAGGACTGTAAATTCCTCTATAAATGGCCTGCTGCAGACTCAGTGGTTGTTTCTGTAGTTACTGATAAGCCATCCAGACTTTTACCTTCTACTTCTTTCTCCCTTGAGATAAGGAGTGTAAAACCATGGAAAGGCTGGGGAAAAGAGTGTACACTTCAGCTACTCGTGCCTTTAGGGCAATTAACTATCAAACCCATATAAATAAGTATGCTTTGACCGTTCTTTCTCAGGTCAGGCCACACAGCTTCTCTCTTACTGTCCGGATTCAGATGTAAAGCCTAAAGTCTCAGCTTTCCTCTGTGTTGGGGACATATTCCCAAGTGGTACACCACTCCATTAGATTCAGTTATGATGTTGCTGAAGCATCTGCCAGGGCTGCTGCCTCTGGTTCTGTATTAAGTTGATACTCTTGGTTAAGGCTCCAACCTCTTCCTGAAGTCTTTAAAGCTAAGTTAATGGGTGCACCATTAGATAATAATGCCTTGTTTGGCACTGCAGCTGTTACCTTTTTCAAGTCCTTACAGGAGAAAGGTAAAGCGTTGAGAATTTAAGACATATCTTTGTGTCTTCAGTTCCCAAATTTCAAATGAGCTACCCAGTTAAGACTGCTTTTGTCAGGAAACAATCTTGAACTCCCCCTTCCAGAGGTAAAAGAGGAGTCAGGAGATCTGCTTTTTCTAAGCCCTCTCAGCCATCTTATTTTCAAAAGCAGTCTTTTCCAGACAAGCCAGGTAGTCTGACTGCCTGGCTTCCTTTGTTTATATTCCCCTCTCTCACCACCTTACATTCTCCCTTCCAATCTGGGAACACATCACTCACGATTTATGGGTTCTGTCCATTATCCACAAAGGATATTTCATGGCCTGGAAAGCTCTTCCTCTTTCATGGGAATTCCTCAACCACCTCAAGAACAACTTTTTTTCTTTCCAGCGGTGCTCCAAGATTTGATATCCTAAGGGACTATCTAAGAAGTCCCACTGCCGCAAAGGGGAAAGAGTTCTACTCAAGAATGTTCCTGGTTCCCAGGACAGGTGGCCCATGGAGACCATTCTGGACTTTTGGTGTGCTTTCCCTCGAAACTCTAATTCCTCTCATTCTTCTTCAGGCCTATTTGGCTTCCCTGGATATCAAGGATGCCTACCTACATGTTCGCATTCAACCTCTTTACAGAACAATTTTACATTTTTCTGTTGCTTCCTCACATTTTTAGTTCTGTGTATGCCCTTTGGTCTCTTTGCAGTGCCAAGGGTATTTACAAAATGTTTAGCTCTTGTGATTGCTTTCTGCAGACTCCAGGGCATGCAGGTCTTCCCCTAGTGGGATGTCTTGTTGCTACAGCTCTCAGAGACCTTGTATCACAATTTCCTGTTCACTACTTATCTTCTGCAAAGATTGGGATTCACGGCTAATTTAAAAAAAATCCATGCTCACCCCTTCAGAGGACCATGTCTTCCTGGGGTGCAGGATTCAGACAGATATCATGTTGGCCTCTCTTCCTACTCAAAAAGTTCTGTCTCTCATCAGTTACTTCCAAGCCCTTCTTCCTCTGCAGTCTTTGACAGCCAGGGAGTTTTTCAAGCTTCAGGGCTTCATGGCTTCAACTATTCCCATGCTGCATCTTGCCAAACTTTCCATGAGAAAGTTTCAGTGGTACCTTAAATCAGGTTTGGATGCAGCATGCACACCCACTGGAGTTTGTAGTCCTTCTTTTTCCTTGTCAAAAGAGGGAGCTTATTTGGTGGATTCAGCAGATTTCCCAGAATCCAGGCATGCTTTTACATCCTCCCCTACCAATGGAAGAGTTATTCACAGATGCATCAGACATGGGTTGGGGGGCAGCCTTTGCTTCCTTGAAAGTACAAGGCCTGTGGTCTCCTTTACAGAGGAAGGAACACATAAATATAAAAGAGATGAGGGCTCTTCTGCTGGCATTTCAGGCTTTTCATATTCTTCATCTAGGATCTCTAAAACTGTTTACAAACAATACCTCAAATCTATGGTATTTAACAAATGGGGGGTGGGATTGTACCTTCTGTGCAGGCTAGCTCTTTTGGCATGAGAATTGGCAACTCAGTACCAAGTCACTTTGCGGGCAGTGTAGATCTCTTCCAACCAAATTGCTGTGGCAGACACTTTGAGCAGGTCCATGACTCAGTCCCACGAGTGGATGCTTCACAAGGATGTGTTTCTGGACATTCTCTGCCAGTGGGGTACACCTGAAATTGATTTTTTGCCTCCCCTTTGAACAGACAACTTCCAAATTTTTGTACCAGAGTTCCAGGTCCTCTTGTATGGAAGGTGGACCCCTATTAATGTCTTGGAAGGGATGTTTCTGTATGCAGCCCCCCTTCCCTCTTATTCAGAAGGTTTTTCTGAAGATTCAGCAGAGCAAACCAAAAATCTTACTCCTGACTCCCTTTTGACCAAGGCAGCATTGTTTCCCTCTTCTTCTGCATTTAGCCAAGGGCAATCATCACAATTTACCTCACAGAGTGGATTTCCTCACACAAGACAAGGGATCACTCATTCACCCTCAGTTGTCAATTCCGCAGCTCATACTGTGGGTGATAAACCTTTGATTCCTTTTAGACACCTTTTCTCTGAGAACATGCTTTGTGTGATGCAGGAGGCCAGGAAACCCATTACTAGGAGATCCTACTTATCCAAATAGAAGAGGTTTTCCATCTGGTGTCTTTCTCATAGCGTTGACCCACTAAATGTGCACATTCCTTTGGTACTATATTACTTGTGTGAACATTTGGAGGCTGGGTTGGCTTATTCTTCTGTTAAAGCTCACCTTTCAGCTATTTCTCCATGCTTGCCTTTGTCTCCCTGGTCTCCAGGGGGAGATTGGAGGTTACGTTTTTCCTTAAAGGTGTCCTTCACATTAGACCTCCCAGGAAACATGTTCCACCTCCTTGGGATCTTAATTTTGTTTTGGAAAAGCTCACTGTGGCTCCTTTTGAACCTGCAGCAATGGCTACACTGCAGTATTGTACTTGGAAGACTGTGCTTCTACTTGCTATTACCTCGGCCACAAGGGTGTCTGAACTACAAACCTTGATGGCATTTCCACCCTTCCTTTTCCATAAGGACAGGGTTTCTTTTTGTACCAACCCTTCCTTCATGTCAGGGCTGTAAATGAGTTGTTGCTTAATCAGTCCATTAGACTTGCCCACCTTTTTTCCTGCTCCACAGTCTTCCAGTGAGAGTATTCTACACACCTTAGATGTGCACAGACAACTCAGATTTTATTGGATAAAACTTAAGCTATCAAGAAATCTGATCAGCTTTTTGTGTCTTTTCATCCCAGAGCTCCGGGAAAGCCTGCTTACAAACAGACTATTTCTACTTGATATCTAAGGCAATTTCTTTTTATGTTTTTCATGGTAAGATTCTTTCTTCTCCTGTTAGGGCTCACTCTACTAGGGCTGTAGCTTCCTCTGGTGCTTTTTCAAGGGTTTGGATACTTCTTCCATTTTAGAAGAAGCTACTTGGACTTCTGTGCACCTTTACTAAACATTACAAGTTGGATGGCATTTCCAGGTCCTCCTCTCTTTTTTACTCATGAGTTGTAGCACTCTCCCTCGTGTAAAGAATACTGGAACATAGAAATAGAAGGACATAGAATAGTTGTGTAAAATCTTACCATAACCATAGATGTCCTTCTCTTCCTTGTTGCAGTATTATATCCCTCCCACTATCCCCCTGGTTCTTGTCTTTCTTTGTATGTGTGTTTCCTCCTTTTTGTACCTTTGGCTGATGTTCTTCCTGGGGCATTCAGTTCTGAGGATGGTACATACAGATGTAACCTATGCCTGAAGCCAGCCTTGGGCCTACCTGCGACGGTACACATACCTAGCAGTGGCAAAAGGCTTTTGTATACTGGCCAGACGTTGGGATAGTTTATGACAGGGAACCCCCCCCATGTGAAGAACACTGCAACATGGAAGAGAATGACATCAGTGTTTATGGTAAAATTTTACACAAATGTTCTTTCTATTTGGATAGGACAAGGTCCTTTAGAAAATCTAATCAATTGTTTGTTTCATTCTCTGCATCTCTGTTGGGTGCTCCTGTTTCCAAGGTTACATTGTTCAAGTGGCTTTCTGATTATATTTTCTTTGTGTATGGTTTCAGGGGAATGTCGTTGCATTTCAAACTCAAAGGGCCAAATCTATGGCTACTTCTATAGTATTTTTACAGAGCTGCTTTGGATGAAATTTGTTCAGCTGCAACTTGGTGGGTCATCACACCTTTGTGTCCCACTAAAAACTGCATATCCAGTCAGGTCTAGACCTTTGTTTGGTTCTACCATATTGCTCAATATCATTCCATGAGACCACCCTGGGGTGCTACATGTCTTCGTCACCTTGCATAACTCTATCTAGTTTGCTGTCTATAGACCTACAGAGTAGTAGTAGTGCAGAATAAGGAAATAATGGAATTTGGGGCTCAAACAAAGTAACAGCGGTACCTAGAATATCCTTCGGTCTTTCCAGGAGTAAAATCAAGGAGGAGGTTGGTGGGAGGAAAGTTGAGGAAGAATGAAAATGGCAACAACAGTCACTTCACCAACAAAATCAAAACCAAAAAGATATTCAAAAATAAGGAGCCAAAGACATGATTAGCTGTTACACATTAACTGTTTACTGGTGCTTCTGGTACCATGGCTGAATTGCTTTCAAGGAATAACTTATACACCTTCATGCAGCCTTTGTAAATACAAACAATTTATACCTTGTGAGTGAATAATTAAGATCAATACAATAACTGCACAATTCCCATACAACAAAGTGAAAACTAGCCCCCGTCCAAAGTAAAACCATAGTGTAACATTTTCATGCCTCATCTGCACTTTAAAAATTACACATTAAGATTCATATTTAAATTCATACCATTAGATTGCACAGTTCTATAACTGATAATAAATCTGGTTTCCATTCGTAGTTAAACTATGAGCAAAATCATTCCCCACATTATTATAGGGTTTAGCTAAAACACTAAAGAAAAAAGTGCTCTCAGATCACACAGGTACAGAATGGAAATGCTGAGCAACAGGACTATCTAACTTGCAGTTTCTAATATCCCCCAAATGCTCTAAAATCCATCTTTTAACCATTCATGTGAAGTTGTTAAATTTCGCTGTTTATTCTCACTGATGGGTTCGGACCCAATCCTCGTCTCCGACATGGCTGATAGCAAAGCTCAAGGTTTGCCAGTAGCTCGAGACCATGCCCCTTATCCCACAATGCACTGTTGGAATTACCTCTGATCTAATTTGCTGCGGCAAGAGAGATCTTGGTGATCCAATCAGCTCGGACCATTTTGTGCTAAATCGCAAGTTAAAAAAATTCTTTCTCTTCCTTTTGATAGATTATTCTTTATTTTGTGTGTGTGTGTGTTTCTTGTTAAAATAATATAGTTTTAAGAAGGTTAGATTGTAGAGATAGTACCCTGTGTTGGCTTAGCTTTCTCAGTGTTGGGCCTTTTCTTAGCCCTGTTTAGTTTTAACAATTTTATTCTTGTTATTAGTATTTTTTTTTTTGTGTGTGGGCCTAGTTAGCCCTGTATTTAACCTCTACAGGTTAATTTTGTGGTGTGTCTGGTTCTAACATGTTGGATGAGAGGGAAAAGTCTCACCCCAAATCGGGGTTTAAGAAATGTCCAGATTGTGGACAAAAAATGTCCGTTATGGACGGACATGTCCAATGTGTTTACTGTCTGGGGGCTAAACACCTCCAAGACTCTTGCAGTATTTGTCACTCTTTTTCATCTAGGGTTCTCTTAGAGAGAAGAAGAAAACTCATTGATAGGGGGTTGCTGCAGCATACTTTCTCTGAGGCATTGGGTAGCCAGGAAGGTGCCAGAACTTCTTCAAAATCTTCTAAATCTTCATATTCTAAACTAACCAAGAAGGCAAAAAAATCAGGGGGTACAGGGTCATCGGTTCCACAGTCCTCGGAACCAAGTGTCCCTTTGGTTCGGAGCCAGGTCCCAGGCTTGGAGCCGGTCTCTGAGGTTCCCTCATCTCCTCTGCTCCAGTCAGCACCTTCGGTGCATTCCTCGAAGTCTTCAGTCAGCCTTTCTGATATGAATATAGATCGGCTAATGCAGAAGCTTCTACGGGCACCAGGACTTGCTAAATTGTTGTCGGCCCCAACCATTTTGTTGGAGCCGAAGACCATTGAACCGGACTTGACTACTCCTCCTCTGAGCCGTACTGGACTCTCAGAGCCAAAGGAGCCTGAACCGATAGTTGTCGAACCTATGGAACCGAGACCCGCACTGCTGTTATCAGTTCCATCTACTTGGATGTCCTCGGCGCCGACTGAAGACGCTAGGAGACGACACTCTCCTGTTGGGTCCAGGGAGGATAGTCAGACCAATTTGCTGGTGCTGATTCTTCCTCTCGGGGCTTCGGCTCGGATGAGCTCAGCTCCTACCTTGGGCTCGGAGCCTATGGTTTCGGTGCTGGACGATCGGACAGTCCCTCTGGATCCATCTACCCCTTCTCGTCGGAGCCATGGTGCTTTTGATGCCATGAGGAGAGTCCTGTCTCCTAAGACATCATCGGCATCAGTTTGGGCTTCCTTCTCTCCTCAAGCTTCTGTGTCTGCTTCTACGTCTACCGGTCCCCTAAGCGTAGAGACCATGAGCCTGAAGTAGCCCCACAATGTGTCCCCTGCTCTTCTGAGACCTCCCCAGATCTCCCCACTGAGGAGGCACCCAGAAAGAGACTGTGCAAGAGGAGGCACTTAGACTCCCCACAGGTGTCTTTGACATCTGACACTGACTTGGATGAGTCAGAAGGGTCCCCTCGATCCACCTCTGAGGATATTTCCTTTGCGGAGATATTAGAGATCCTTAGTCAGTGGGATGATTGGCAATCCAAAACCCCTTTTGAGGATGAGTTTGTGCTCTTGAAGGCTTCTGGGTCTCAACCTTCCACTTCTCAGGTGTCTCCGCCTTATGGTGAGCTCATGGAGCTGATCTCTCGTAAGGCGTGGGAGTCACCGGAGACCATGGAAGCTATCCCTCGGAAGCCAAATAAGTTCATCTCTGCCCCAGTGGACAAAGCCTTTTTGACCAAAGGAATGCCTGTTGATGCCATGGTGGTAGCTGCAGCCACCAAAAAGGAAGTGCCTGAAACATCCACATCTATCCATCCTCCTAACACAGATTCTAGGATCATGGATAGATATGGGAAATGCATGTTTAGTTCAGCGACTTTTTCTCTGCGATCGCTGAACTATTTAACCCATTTTACGAGACTGCAAAGAGATCTCCTGAAAGAGCTAGGAGATACTCACCAGGGTATGTTAGCTGCAGGGGTTGCTGACAAAGTCAACACACAGCTCGCTACCCTAAACTCGGTTGTGAACCCGTCCATGCGTCTCATATCTTATGCAGCTGATGGTTCGAGTAGAGCCGCTAGTTCGGGCATTGCTCTGGAGAGACGAGCCTGGATGCGTCTCTGTTCATTTGTGGAGCCCTTTAAGTCTTCCTTTGTCAACACCCCATTTGATGGCTCATCACTGTTTCGGCCTAAAGTAAAGGAAACTTTAACCAGGTGTGAGCAGGAAGGCAAGACCCTATCTGCCATTGGAGTCCATTTTTCTACCCCTACTCGGCCCTACCCCAAGGGCACTAGGGGAGGGAAGATGTGGTTCCGAAAAGCACAGGGAGCCTTTCAGGACACACGTGGAGAAACCTCCTCCAGAGGCAGAGGAGGGGGTTATAACGGAAGATGCCGCCCGCTTGGCAGAGGGGATCCGCAGCAACAGGGTGACAGAGGCCTTTTCTCTGGTCAGCCCTACCAGCACTCCTGAAAGGAGGCCCGGCTGTCCAGCTCTGGAGGCAGTTAGGAGTCGCTTATCTTTGTACCCAGAAGCCTGACTAAACCTAACGTCAGACACATGGGTACAAAGCATCATTTCCAGAGGATATTTTATACCGTTCTCTTCCCCACCCACTCCTGTAAACAGAATCCCAGATATTCCACCCAGTCTCAGGGAACAAGCAATCGTGGAGGTCCAAAAATTGCTAGAAAAAAGAGTCATCCAACCAGTCCCAGCAGACCAAATTGGATTCGGAATTTACTCAAGAATCTTTTAGGTACCAAAGAAAACAGGGGACTGGAGACCTATCTTGGACCTCAGCAGACTCAACCAATTCATAAAGAAAAAGAAGTTCTGAATGGTCATGCTTCAGTCCATTCTTCCCTTTCTAGGGAAAGGCGATTGGATGTGCTCCATAGACACGTACAATCACATAAAGATGAACAAATGATCCAGGGATCACCTGAGTTTCTGGCTGGGAGCCAATCATTACCAGTTTCGAGCCCTGCCCTTTGGTCTCACTACAGTCCTCAGAGTGTTCACCAAATGCATGACAGTGGTCACGGCTCACCTGAAGCGTCTAGGATTCCAGGTGTTTCCATACCTAGACGATTGGCTCCTCACCGCTACCGCCAGACATCAATTGACTCAGGCAACACAATATACTCTGACACTTTGCCATCAATTAGGCATTACAATCAAATTCGAAAAGTCTGCCTTATCGCCATCGCTGCATACCGTTTTTATAGGAGCAGAGTTAGATACCTCAACCACCACTCTACTTCTTCCAATCGAAAGAGTCTCACTTCTTCACCAACATGTCAACTCACTGGTATCAAAGAACAGAACTACATCATTATTTGTTAAACCCTTTCAGCACTCTTGAAAGGAGGCCCAATTCTCCCCCACTGGAGGCAATCAGGGATCGTTTTTTTCCTGCACCAGAGAGCCTGGCTACAATTAACAATAAATACTTAAGTGCAAAGAGTCATTTCAAGAGGTTATATAATACAATTTTCCCTTTATTCTCCTAATTCAAAAAAAATTCTCCGATGTTCCACCAAGTCAGAGAGAAAAAGCAGCAATTCAGATTCAAAATCTGCTAGAAACCAAGAGTAATCCAAGAGGTCCCCCCCAGGCCAGATAGAATCCGGAACTTACTCAAGATTCTTTTTAGTGCCAAAGAAAACATGGGCCTGAAGACCAATTCTGGATCTCAGCATCCTAAACAAATCCATTCCAAAGACCAAGTTCTGGATGGTCACGGTTCAGTCCAGTTTGGAGAAGGACAGTTGGATGTGCTCAACAGATCATCAGGATGCGTACTACCATATAAAGATGAACAGGTGATCCAGAAGATATTTACACTTCAGGCTAGAAGCCAGTTGCTATCAGTTCAGGGGTCTGCCCTTTGGTCTCACCACAACCCCCAGGGTGTTCACCAAATGCATGGCAGTAGTAGCAGCTCACTTGAGACTGCAAGGATTCTAAGTGTTTACATGCTTAGATGACTGGCTCATTTCTGCCCTGACCAGGCATCAGCTCATCGTCACAAGACAAAAAGTGATCCAGACATGTGCTCTACTAGGAATCACCATAAGCTACCAAAAGTCTTATCTAGTGCCAAGTCAAAGTCTAAAGTTCATAGGCGCTCTTCTCAATACAAAATCAGATATAGCCTTGCTTCCCCTCTCCAGCATTCAAACAATAAGATTGCAAGTGAGAAAGATAGTTTGCAGTACCAAAATCCTAGCCCGCTTGGTCCTTCAGGCTTGGGATCAATGATGGCAGCAATAACATTAATACCTTTAGCCAGATATCACATGAGAATTCTTCAGTGGATGCTGGCCTCACAATGGTCAGTACTTTATCTCCCATTATCTGCTCCGGTATGAATCACCAATATATGCAAAAAAGATCTACTGTGGTTGATTCAGTTAAAAGAGGTTCTACAAGGACATATATTCATCCCATCTCAGCCCAAGTCCATTGTGACCACGGATGCTTCCCAGCTGGGGGTGGGGGGCATTACCTGGGAAAGACAGTCCAAGGCACTTGGCCCCCAATGTAGCCAATATGCATTTCAATGTCCAAGAGTTGGGAGTAGTGCTTTTGGCACTGCAGGCCTTTCAAAATCATCTTATTTCAGGAATGATTGCAATTCAAACAGACAACATGTTGGTGGTTTGGTACATCAGCAAACAAGGGGGAACCAGATCTTACCCCCTCTGTCAGGAAGCACTCAGGGTTTGGCAATGGGTGATCTCGTCCAACCACTTTCTTATAGCAATGCTTATTCAGGGGAAGTCCAATGTATTTGCAGACAAACTGAGCAGGTACATTCTGACAATGGGGCCAGCCTTTCTCTTTGCATCTCTGTTAAACAACAAGTGCAGCAGCTACTTTGCTCTAATCCCCCCACAGGGGGAGATACCGAGAGATTGGCCTCCGGTCTACTTTATGCTTATCCCCCAATTCCTTTGATTCCAAAATTCCTACAGAGAGCTGCCAGGTTGAAGAGCAAAGTCATCCTCATTGCACCCTATTGGCCTTGACAGATTTGGTTTCCCTTCCTGTGGCTTCATATAATTCATCAACCCTGGATTACGGACTCAGCTCTAGATCTGCTGTCTCACCAGACAGGCATGATTCATTCAAACCTTCCCAATCTGAAGCGGATGGCTTGATTTATCCATTTCCAGTAATAGCCAGATAATCTATGCTCTTGCCTCCTGTTCACCACATTTTGTTATCATCCCTTAAACCATCAACAAGGAAGCTTTATGCTGGTAAATGGAAGAGATTCATGCATTGGGCAGTTCAACATAATGTTGAGTGCCTTTCTGCCCTGATTCACAGCGTTCTCAACTTCTTGCTGATACTTTTTAGTAAAGGAGCCAGTGCTTCAACAGTTAAAGTTCACTTGGCTCAATTTCTAATATCCATAGTGGATTTGATGGTTCATCACTCACTTCTCATAAACTTTGTAAAACCTTTTTGCAAGGCACACTCCTTTTGAAACCTCAATTTATAGATCCTACCCCTCCATGGGATCTTAATTTGGTACGGCAAGCCTTGATCCATTCACCCTTTAAACCCACACATGACTGTAGTCTTAAATTTCTTTCTTGGAAAACATTATTATTGTTGGCCATTACTTCTGGCAGATGAATTTCAGAAATTCAGGCCTTGTCTGTGACGCTCCCATATCTATTTTTCGTAAGGATAGGATTACACTAGGAACTAATGCATCTTTTTTGCCCAGAATAGTATCAGAGTCCCATATTAACTAGTCCATCAAGTTACCGTTTTTCTCTCCAAATTATTCGAACAAAGGTGACTATTTACCTCATTTATTGGATGTTCATTGGATGATCATTGGGAACTGTGCTGCTATCTACATAGAACACAAGGACATCAAAACTACAGATCAGTTATTTGTTTCATTTGTGGATGTGAAACTGGGTAAACCAGTGTCAAAAGTCACCCTAGCCAGATGGCTTACAGGCTGCATCACCTTTACTTACAAAAAATTGGATAGCAACTTCCTCTGTTTTTCATTCAAGAGCTTCCATGGATGAAATATGTGGGGCAGCAACTTGGGCTTCACCCAGTACCTTTATCACTCATTACAGATTGGATTTGATATCAAGAAAAAGAGCATCATTTGGTTCAGTGGTGCTTAGGAATATCCTACCTTGAGGCCACCCTGGGAGTTAAGTAGCTGGGGACTCTGTCCCATCAGATGAGGACAGAATGAAAATTGACATCAGATAAAGAAGTTATGTACCTACCATAATGTTCTGTGTTGTCCATTCAACTCCCCACTCACCAACCCCAATCCTTTTGTGTTTTCTGGAAGAGTAAGTGGATATGAAAAATGTTTGTATACTCCAAGCATAATAAAGCTGCAGATATGCCTGTGTCTAGCCTTTTTTCTGTGTTTACATTTATGCCTATTTGCATAAGATGTTTTTCTTTATGCTATAGCCAGCAAACAAGATCTAAGGTAGTTGGGGTTGGTGCAGAAATAAGGGAGAGGCTTCAGAGTTCTAAGTTGCCACAAGCTTTTGCAACGAATGAGTCAGATCCAGTGATCAGATCTGAACCCATCAGTTGAGGAAAAATGAAAATGGACAACACAGATGGAATTGTATGGTAAGTAGATGACATATTGTTTTTGGTTTGCTTCTAGTAAGTACAGCAGCCTCCATACACCCATTTGCATGGTTGTGCAGGCTCTCTGTAAAAACTCCACAGAGATTGCTGTAAACTCAGGTTTAGAAGGGGCATTTAATTTTGACAAACTATTACTTAATATGATGCAGTTTGCTTTGGAATACTTCCTAGGTGCTACTGGGTTTGCTGGGGTTACAAAGCTGATTTTTATTTTGAAGGAGGCAGTTTTGTGGTTCAGTCTCATCAGTGAGGAAGTGACACTGGGGGATGTGTGGCACTCTCCCATATTGGTGAGTACCAGGTTCAGTATGTTTTAACCTATCTGGTGAAGGGTATTTGTGTTAAAGTTCAAGAATTGTTGTGCCTGTGAGTTTGAGACAGTGTATATTTCTCATTCTAAAGAGAGGTAGTTAAAGTCTCCCATGAAGAGGGTATTTAGTTTAATAGTGGTGGTCTCCAGTAGGTCTGAGTATGACCTATAGGATTCTTGGGACATAGAAGGTGATCCGTAGCTTGGTAGGATATGATATGGGACTTTGTCTATGTTGATTTCCACATGAATAAACTAGAGAGCATCGTCCTGCTTAACCAGACAAGCTGTAATGTAGATCAACATTCCTTCATCATTTGTTCCTGTGTGTACAGCTAATGGTCTAAATGTGAGGAAAGCACTGAAGCCTTGCACTGCTGGAGTACTTTCTGCGGATTTAAACTATATCTTGGTAATGATACAGATATTTATATTCTACAGAGTGAAGAAAGCTTGTAGGGTGTGGAGTTTCTTGTTTTTAGGCTTCTAGCATGGAGCATTAACACCTTCAGGTTTCTTTGGGTTTTTATTTGCTATGTTGGTAGGTTTCTCAACTTGGCATTGCCTGAAAAAGGCTCTAAGGGGGTGGATAAAGTTTTAGCCAGTATGTGGAAGCTTGGTGGAGGGAACATGTGCAGTCCATCCTTTGCAAAGCAACATGGTTTCTTAAACATGTCCTCCCATGTGGACAAATATTGAATCCCCCTGGAAAGATACCATAAACAAAGCCAATTATTGTGTTCATACTGTGGCTTCATTCTCAGTTAAGGTAGAATGCTGCTCAGAGCAGGGCACATATCTGCTAAGACACGTATTAAGAGAGATCAATAATCTCTCTCTTCATATAGTCCAAGGAGGAATGTCTCAGGTCATTAATGCTCACATGTACTCTGATAACATCATATTGGTGCCTGTGGTGTAGTGACTTGAGTGTATACATAATTTGGCAGATTCTGGCTCCAGATAAGCAACTGTTGCCTTCTTCTTGTTTAGTGTGGTGAGTGGGGTATCTGTGTGTTACACAATGGAGTCCCCTATGAGAAGAGTCATAGGTAATATGTTTGCTTGCCTTATGGGCTTTGCTCTTCAGGCTCCACTGGATGTAGGCGTATGTGTGGTGTTGGGTGTTATTTTTGGTGAGTAGTTTAGAGGCTGCTGAGGATAGGTATTGCTGTTTATAGGCTTACCAGTTCTTTGAGACTTGAAAAGATTGCTTTCTAGTGCCTCAGCATAACTTGGTATAGCTGTGTGGTAGGCACTATGTGTGGTGCAGGTATTCTTGACAACCTTGTTTGCATGCAAGATTTTTGCACCCAGTGAAAGCTTGTATGTGCATCTCTAACATACTGCTTTTTTTCCTTTAAGGAGTAAATGGTTGCCTATAAACATGAGACAATTGCTACATTGTCTCAGGATGCCCATAGCTACCAAGCTGTCTACAGAGACATTTGGAAATTGCATATCCATGTTGTCTGGACCTGTATTTGACTGGGCTACTGTAGGTTATACACTGGGTTATACAGAGGTCTCCTTTGGTGGTCTTTCAGGTTTGGCACTAGACTGGGTTAGATTGTGCTAAGATGTGAGAGTAGTGTTGTTAAACACACAAACTAGCTGCTCTAAGCTTGTCTCCACACAATGGCTTTGTTTAAGCCACAGTAAGTTACAGTTTTCAGGTCTAAGGGTAATTTTATAGATAAAATTTATTTGAGCAATACTGGTTTATTGATTAGACACTTAGTATTGTGGTTATCTGGAAAACAATGAGTGAGAAAAGTACTTAAATAGCTTAAACAATAGACAATAGCAATAAAGTCATGGCTTAGTGGTAGGGCATACAGACTAATGTTACCAAGGTCCTGGGTTTGAGACTGGCAGTGGGAATTTATTTATTGGGAGGGTGGCCTAATGGTTAAGGTGTTTGCCTTATAAACACAAGGTGGTTTGGGTCTCAGTCGTCAGGGGATAATGCTAAAGCTAAAAAATGGCACAGGGGGGCAAAGGCTAGTACTAATCTATGAATCTATGAATCTATGAATCTAAAAGAGGGAAAAGAAGGACTTTGTAAGTCAAGTTACCCGAAGGGGTGGAAGCAGAGACACAGCATTTTAAAACCACAACACAAAAAAAGGTTGGGGAAAAATTCAAGCTGCAAGAAGCAGACTTCGTAGAGAGGTATTCAGTCAAATAAAGCCAGTATTGGAGCTCGAATCCTATGGTTAGAATTTCAGGAACTTTAGCTGAATGTCTCAATGGAGGCTGGGGCAGACCCAAAGAAAAGAGGAAACAATAGTAACAAAGTATACATAAAGGCACCAGAATGCATCTTTAAGCAGGTAAATTATAATCAGAATGTATGACTAGCAGCAAAACTGGAATATAAACAGTTGTAAAAGCAATGAGGTAAAAATTCTCGAGTAGAATTCAAAAATATTACCACTACTGAAATACCACCACAGACTAAGACACCAGACTATACAGAATTTACCAGTAATGCTGTTTAAAGCAAAATAAAAGCTGTAGTAAATAACTAAATGAGGCTCAAATCTGGCAGTAGTTCAGTCTGCCACAACTGTGAATGAAACTACAAGATCTAATGTTGTTCTTTTCATTCTTCCTCAATGTACAAGCTCTGACCTGATCCTCAGGTCTGACTCGGATGCTTATTTTAGAATTAGGATCTAGCTCTTGAGCTCCTCCCTGTATCCATAATTCTCTGCTGCATCACCAAAGAGCCAGATCTCGTTTGCTGCCTTTGTGAACAGATGCAGGTTTTCTTAGCTCTCAAGCATTTTTGGGTTTGTGGGTAGTAACAAAGATGTATTTTAAAGACTTTCCTTTGAACTATTCTCTACGTATTTTTTCATCCCTTCCACTTTTTCAAGTTATCACTGGCCTTAGCCTCCTTTTCTGCTATTTTAAATAGGACTCTTTTTACCATCGTTGGCATTACCTTTCTACCTTTCTTATAAGGGTTTTTTTCTATGACCATTGCTGGTATTTTCAACTTCCTGCTGTTAGTTTAAAATATATATATATATATATATATATATATATATATATATATATATATATATATATATATATACTTTTTTCCTTGCTGTTACTGCTCTGTTGTTATTCCTGTGACTTTTTGTATGCTACCATATCAGAGAAACCCACAAGGTTTAAGAAGTGCACTTCTTGTGGGCATAAAATCCCTAATTTGGATGCCCACAAGAAGTATGTGGGTTGTTTAGAGGCTGATCATCTGAATACTAATTGTAAGATTTGTAACATTTGTGTGACCTTTAACGCCAGGGCCTTTGTGGATCATTGCAACAAACTTATATCGAGAGGCCTTTTACTGACTACTTCTTTTTCAGGAGCTCAAACCCTCTACAAACACAGTCAGCTCCTCCGGAGCATAGGAAGCACTCCACTATGAAGTCTCGCAGATCTTATTTGGAGCCTCTTGTGAAATCCAAAAAGTCTTCAGATCCTATACCTCTGGATCTTAAGTCCGGACCATTTGATTAGAAGCCTTCAGATCCAACACCTTCCACTGCAGTCATAATAAAAATCCCTATCTTTGTACCTTTGGATCCTAGAACCTTGGATCCTAAATGGAATACTAGCTATAGGAGCACTACACCAGAGTATGCTATTAAAACCATTTCTCCTACCCCATCTTCGAGGTTGCTTCAGACACTCAAGAAGCACTCTAGGCCACCTTCCACTTCCTCCTCTAGGTCATCCAGGAGCTTGTTGGAAACGGACTTGGATAAGATGATGAGAAAGTCTCTTAGAGCGCAGATTCAGATTCTTACCAACTCCATCCACTACTGGATCTGTGAGTATGCCTACAACTTCTGCAGCCATATTTTCTCCTTCTCTGATCTGTCTCCCTGATTTCAGTGTCCTAGGATCTGAGATTCCCAAGGGGTCTGGTGTTGGATCTGAGGAAAGCTTCTTCTTCGACTCCGACAATTTCCTTGACAAGTTCTGCCCCATTGCCATTGGACCATAATAGGGCTTGGAGTCTATCAGTGTTGTACCTGAGGGGATGGGCTCAGCTCCAGTTTTGTTGAATCCATCCATTCCTGTCAGAGCCTCAGCCCTCGACAGTTTGAATCCAGTTCTGCCCCCGAGGTTCGGATCCAGAGACATTCTGGGTCTATCCTTCTCAGGATTTTCGGCTCCAAGAAGGCAGATTGGAGTTTCCCTGGGGTCCGTCTGCCTTTTAGGTGGTAGAAAGGGCTTATTCTCTCCACAGAGAACTGCTCTGTCATATCTCTGCTCCAACTACCTCTGTCTAGTCAGGTTCTAGCTCTGAGATGCACAGACCTATTCCACAGGGGCAGCCAAAATCAATGTGTCCATCCAGTTTCTGTGGAAGAACTTACCCTCTCTTCCAAGACTTTACCTGAGCATCCCACAGAGGAAGGACATCAGAAGAAAACATGTAAAAGGAGATGCATAGATTTCCCTTTGGAGTCTGTCACAGAGGATACCAGTTCTGATGAAGGAGAGGTTCCTGTAGGTCACCATCTGATGACATCTCCTTTGGAGATATCCTGGAGATCTTGAAACAGAAAGGTGGATGATCTTACCAAAATCCCCTCACCAGAGGAGTGCATACTTTTGGAGGCTTTGGTTCTAGCCCATCTATGTCTTGGGTTAACCCCTCCCCCCCGTGGATGAACTTATTGACTTAGTAGCCCATTGGGCTTAGAAGGAGCTGGATACATTTGAACCTATTCCAAAGAGACAAGACAAGTTTTTGGCAACCCCCCAATGACAGGCCGCACTAGAATAAAGGGGTCCCAGTACATGCTATGGTGGTGGTGGCAACCATCAAGAAAGAGCTAGCAGAGCAGAGCTCTACTGTTCATCCACCTAACAGGGAATCTAGAGAATTGGACAGGTTTGGGAAGTGAGTTTTTGCCTTGCCAACCTTTACCTTGAGGTCACTAAATTACCTGGCACATTTCACTCGGCTTCAGAGAGACTTGAACAAGGATATTTCAGATACTCTCACAGAGTACATGTCTGCATAGGATTTCAAAAGAACATCCTCTCAGCTAGTCAGTCTGTTGTCCATATCCAATGCTTTGATGAGGTTGATTTCTCACATAGCTGAAGACACCTCACAAGCAGCCGATTCTGGCATTGCCTTAAGGAGACATGCCTGGAAGCAGCTTTGTGACTTTGCAGAACCTTTTAAGATGTCTTTTATTAATGCCAATTTTGATGACACTTCTCTGTTTGGGCCATCATTTAAAGAGATGCTGACCCACACTGCAAAAGCCAGAAAGACTCTGCTGTAGAAATCAAGTTTGCTACACCTCAATGAATCTTTTCTATGAATTGAAGATGCAGTAAGAAGATTTGGTTCCACAAATTTCAGGGTCTTTTCCAAGATCCACTTGGTGACAATTTCTCCAGAGGCAGAATCTTCAATGACAAACGTTGCCCTAGAGGCAGAGGGAGGGGGGGGGGTCTGCAAAATCAGGGCTTCTAGGATTCTTTCTCAGACAAGCCTTTCCAGTGTTCCTTTGCTGCCCGACTGTCCACATCTGGAGGCAGTCAGGGGTCAATAGTCCTTGCACCCAGACACCTGGGCAAATATAACACAAGATTCTTGGGTCTAAGCATAATATCCAGAGGTTATTACATACCATTTTCCCTTCTTCCTAAAGGAAGAAACTTCTGACATTCCACCCAGTCAGAGGAAGGCAGCAGCAAAATAGATTTTGAAGCTGCTAGACAAAATCCAAAAGGTCTCTCCAGACAAGAAAGAATTCAGAATTTTTTCATGTTTCTTTTTATTGCTGAAGAAAACAGGGGACCTGAAACCTATTTTGGATCTAAGCAATTTAAATCAGTTTCTAAAGAAAGCAAAGTTCTGAATGGTCATGATCCAGTCCATCATGCTCTTTCTTTGCAAGGAAGATTGGATGTGCTGTATTGATCTTCAGGATGCATACTATCAAATCAGAAGATACAGGCAATCCAGAAGACATATTCACTTTCAGCTGACAGACAGTCACTACAAGTCCAGAGCCCTGCCCTTTGGACTCTCCACAGCCCCGGGTGTTTACCAAATGCATGGCAGTGGTGGCAGCTCACTTGAGACTCAAAGGATTCCACATATTTCCATATCTAGATGATTGGCTCCTTAACACCCTTTCCAAGCATTTACTTCTACATGCTAGGGACTATTTGCTCCAGATTTGCAACTCTTTAGGCATAACTATAAATCATGTGGAGTCAAATTTAAACCCAGTACAGAGCTTGGAATATATATTGGTGCTCATCTAGATATGACAAAACAAATAATATATTTTCCTCAGCATTCTATCTCTATGATAAGGACTCAAGTTCATGTTCTCCTTACTTGTCCAATTCCTTCAACAAGATCAGTACTGCAAACATTAGGTTGCATGGCAGCAGCAATTGTGTTATTTCTTTTGGCATGCTTTTTATGTGAGTTCTACAATAGATACTAGCTGTACAATGGCCCATTCTTTACAAACAACTATCCTATCCAGTCAGGCTCACCCCCAATTTGCAGAAGACACATCTGTTGGTGGCTGCAATCCAACGATCTACATCTAGGCAAACCCTTTATCCTCCCATCCCCTATGACCACAGTGACCACGGACCACATGCCTTGGACAGTTTGTCTGAATTAGTGTGTGGATGGGGCATTTCTTTGGAAGAAATGTTCAAGGCATGTGGTCCCCCCAAGAGACCAAGTTGCATATCAACGTCCTGGAGATGAGAGTACTCCTACTAGCATTGCAGACCTTCCAAGATGCTTTCCCTTTGGAATGATTGCATTTCAGACCAACAGCATGTCTATAGTCTGGTACATAACAAACAAGGAGGAATCTGATCTTATCTCCTTTGCAGAGAGGCCATGAGCATATGGGAAGACCATTTTCTAATTGCAATCTACATTTCTGGAAAAAACATAGTGTTAGCAGACAAGCTCAGCAGATCCATTCTTATGCCCCATTCTATTGCCCCAGAATGGTCTCTCAATCTGTGGTGAGATGATCTTCCAGCATTGGAGCCAATATTGCTGTGATCTATTTGCCACTCCCCTCAACAACAAGGGTAGCAAGTACTTTACTCTGATTGAAGTGAAGTACTTGCTCCCCTCAACAAGGGCAGCAGGTACTTCACTCTGATTTCTTCTCAAGGAAAGTCACTGAAAGATGCTTTGATTCATGCTTGGCCCCCCAGGTCTCCTTTATGATTACACCCCTCTTCTCCTAATTCCCAAATTCTTACAGAAAGCAAGCAGGCTGAAGAGCTGACTGATCATCATTTCTCCTTTCTAGCCTTGGCAGGTATGGATCCCCCTCCTATGATCTCTTCTTCATTATCGTCTGTGGATGCTGGAGCCCTCTCTGCATCTCCTGTCACACCCAACATCACAATATTCGAGCCTTAAGACTAACCGCATGCTTTCTCCACTTCCAGTAATCGACAGCCCAGGCTTTCTACTCCTGTACACAATATTATTTTGGCTTCTCAAAAAGAATCAACCAAAAAGGTTTACAGAAGCAAATGGAAAAGATTCTTTCTTTGGGCTTCCAGTAAAGACATCCACCCTTTTTCTGCCCCAGTTGCTGTGATTCTGCAATTCTTGACTATGCTGTTTGAGGAAGGAGCTAGTTTTTCTACAATTAAACTTCAACTAGCAGCTATCTCAATTTTCATACTGGCAACAGAAATGTTCCTCTGACTTCTTCTAAATTTTACAAAGCTTTCATGAAAGCAGTTTTTCTTTTAAGACCTCCAGTGAAAAATTCCTGTCCATCTTGGGACGTTACAGTGGTGCTACATGGACTAACTCAAAAGTCCTTTGAGCCTTCAGCAAAATCTGATCTGAAGTTTCTATCATGGAAAACAGTTTTCCTGGTAGCTATCACTTCTGCAAATAGAATATCTGAACTCCAGGCATTCTCTGCCAAATTTCAGTACATAATTTTACATAAGGATAGGTTTTCTTTACGGACTACCTCTTCTGTTTTTACCTAAAGTGGCTTCAGAGAATAACATTAACTAATCCACTCATTTACCAGTCTTCTTTACAAATGGGTCTATATTAAATGCTAATTCCAGCGAACGCATCTTCATCGACACATAATCAGCGATTGCACTAAACAGCGAATGTTCAAAACAGTAATTTCTTTCCCTGGGAAAGAATTCAAACATAACAAAGTGGGTGGCTTCATCCCCCACACCCCCTGGGTCTATATTATATCATCGAACGCATAAATAAGTGAACGATGATTAATCAACCCCATGTAAGCGAAAGCTTATAATGTCAAAACCCCAGAACAGCTTTGCTGTTCCCAAAACAAAAAAAAAAAACTTTAAAACAGTACATAAAGTGGGGGGCTTTGTCCCCCACACCCCCCACTTAAATATACCAACTCCGAGATCACACTACATTGCCAAAAATGACAAAGTAATGGAAGCGGGCAAGCAAATTCTTTCCCAGGGAAAGAATTCACGTAAAAGCCGCTTCGCTATCTTGCCATTTCATTCTTTTATGGTCAATCAAGACACATTCGACAGAATGCATCTTCGATCATGTAATAGGAACCCCCCCAACTTGGGGGCTGTGCCCCCCCCACACCACCCCTAACTTAATATACCACTCAGAGATCGCACTACAGTGGGGTAAAGGGCAATGTCATGGCCAGACCAAGTGATTTTTTTTCCCTGGGAAAAAAATCGTTGACCTGAGCCTTCGCTATTTTTGGATTTCGTTCTATATGTGTCAGTGAAATGGCATTCACTGTAATGCTGTTTCGCTGATCTAATATAGACCCTTTCCAAATTTTATCAATAAAGAAGTATGCATACTATACCTTCTGGATGTACACAGACAATTACGTTTTTATCTTCATAAAACAAAATGATTCAGAAAATAAGATCAACTTTTTGTTTCCTTTTCTTCAAAAAAAAATGGATTATCCAGTATCTGATGCCCCCAACCAATTTCTTGTTAAACAGAACTAACATATTTCTGTAATTATTTCACTATACAAGAGTATTTAACAATTAAGATACATAAGTCTACCTGGAAGCTCCTCCTGGGATGTACTTGTTGTCCCTGAAACTGTAGCACCAATGTCAAGGACATGCTGTTCTGCACTTTCACGTGAGTTGTCTGGATCCCTGACGGTGGACAGGAAGTCTTCATTTGGTATTAGTGGTGGCTCTGTAGCAGACTCCCCATTACCCATCCAGTCATGGGCCACTGCAGCTGCTCTCCTCTGTGCAGATGAGATCATGTCAGTGGCCCTATGGTGCACCTGACCACATATCTTACTGTGGCCACCTACTGCATTCATATATGCAACTGTCTGCTACCAAATTTGCATTCTGCCCGACATATCTCCACATCCTCTCTCAAGCAGAAAAGCACCATGTTGTCTAAAAGCTTCCACAATGACCTGATTCTCAGAGTCAATGAAGGGAGAGTTTGGGGATTGAGATGCCTGGCTACCATAGTCCTAGGTGATCTAAAACACAAGGGAAGGATAATACACATAAGTATCACATAACTAAAAAAGTTCCTGTTTCCAGATAAATCAGAAAAGGTACCATTTCACTATTACCCACTAGAGAAGTATAAAACAGTCTAGATATTTGAAATATGAACAACAGGAATTGTGTTGTTGTAACATATTACATTCATACACAAAGCAAAGACTAGATGCAAAACAAGGAGAGTAACAATAGCATAATTTCCTTGTTTGTGCCATAAGAGAAATGCAGCTTTGCTCCCCTGTCCCTAAAAGAACAGGCAAAAGACACATTTTGCTAACAAATCATCAGTGAAATGCTAAAAATGCTATCAAATGAACTATCCCTGAAACATGTCTATAGATTTCAGAAACAACATTCCATTTTAAGCTATTGCCAATATATATATATATATATATATATATATATATATATATATATATATATATATTAAATATTAACCAAATTTTTCTTAATGACATTTCAGCATATGCATTATATAGCTGAAAACTGCAAACATACATTAACTTCATCAGTTTTCTGTGAAGATATATCCCAAAGTAATCACCTCTTCTATGTTCTTCACATAAGCAAGTCTCCTCACCTTCAGGTTCCCTAACTACATGGTTGCCATTTTATGGTGTATCTTCAGGGCTGTGAGCACGGTGAAGATGCAAATGAGGAGTGAACTCATTTGAATTTCTTAATCCCAAATACTTGGCTCTGTATATCAGATGTAAACATAGTGAAGTCACTCCCTCAGTGTTGTTGCTAATGGATTGCAACTATGAATGAGTACTAGTAAGGAGAAGGAAAACACATCAGCAGTGCAGACTGCCCTACCTCCAGTGGTTGTGTCTAGTTAGACTTACAAAGTATAGAAGCAATTTTATCAAGGTTGGAACTATAAGTAAGCAATACACAAGTACACAATTCACACGTTCTGTTCATTGACATCCAGCCTCACCTTCATTTGTTCACAACTGCATATTATTGCCATTGAATAGCCTCACATTTTAAGGACAATGATGCATTACAGACTGCATGCTTTAGGTTCTTGGTCAGATAAGACAAAATGAGCAACAAATGCAGAGAGCTAAGATAGAGCTGCATTTTTGGAAGCAATAGTCATATATGGTTGTGTGATCACTCAGTGCAATCACTACATCCAAAATTAATGCATGTACAAATAACTGTTATCTGGTTTCTTAGTACGGTGGATGATATTGCAGTTGGTTGTATGGAGAATGATTTTTAGCTCCCTGCTGCAAAGTTGTTTGTGTGGCAAAAACGGATAAGGCACCCTTGCTGGGTTCTGAAAGTTCATTGGAGTGATAGTTCAAATCCAGACCTATGTAGAAATATTTCATGTGTACAAACATTTTGTAGTGTTGATTTCATAGATTGCTTTTCTTCATTTCAACTACTTTTCACATATGTATATATATATATATATATATATATATATATATATATATTTGTGCCAGTGTTTGCGTGGTTCACAGCTTTGCGCAAACAAGGGAAATGGAGAAAATGGATGTCAGATTTGGCTGTGCTTATCTTATTTGTGTGATGCTTAGCAGTGCACACACCCATATTAGTGGCCCACACATGAAGCAGACAGAACATGTGCAAACAAAGTATCTGTAAGAGTATAAAGATCAAAAAGGATACATTTTGCAATTTTTGCTTTCCATCATGCAACTACACTAAGCAACTTTGTGCAGAAGTTAGCAAGGCTCCCCAAAACCTACAGCCATTGAACACCTGCAGACAGGATGCAGACAGTCAGTGACTGAAAATGGATACATTCAATTAATTCTGTTAGGCACCTTACAAACATGCTAAGTGGCATTGTGCAGCAGTTAACACAGAGAACTTAAGATTGAGTAGGAAATAATGGAACTGTTATGTAACTAGTCCTGTGGCAGCAAGTGCACATATAAGGCTGGAATACCGATGGTCCTGGGTTCTAGTAACAGGGTATGCAACCTGTTTTTAAGTGTTGTGACAATGCAGTTTATAGCAATGAACTAAAAAAATGTACAAGTGTTATTTCAATATTCTTGTGGCAACAGGTGTAAGTGTAGTAATGCCATGCTCATGGTCCTGGGTTCTAATACAGGATATTCCACACATTTTTAATGTTGTTCCATTTCCCATTATACTGTGAGCTGATATAAACTATATGTATGAGGAATAAGATACCGTTATTGTGTTTTCAGATGTGTGACTGAAGGTAATCTGTCTAATTGTATTTCTGTAAGTATGATTCTTCTATCTGGACTTAGATGGCCTTCACAATTAAATAAGACACATGCACAACTGGAGCTATATACAAGAACCTTGTCAGGTCACAGACATGCATGTGTCAGACCTCAAATTGTCACCTGTATTTATAAATGATTCCTGACTATGTGTAAGCAGCACTTCTTCTGTGGCAAAGATGGAAAATAACCTATGTGGAAGAGAATGTTTTGTCCCTTATGCCTAGGTTTGAATCTCACAGTTTAAAAATGAAATTTACCAGTGCATAAAGCCAAAAACATATTGTCAGGTCATGACATTTATGACCCCAGTGCATGTCTGCAAACTTGTCAACTAACAGCCACCTTCCAATTTTCAATATATATTTCCAAGCTACAACAGCAAACACCCATCAAACTAAGGTCAAGTGTTAGATTAATGATTAACCTTCCAATTTAAAATATTTCTTTCCACCCTGCTTGCATTGCTGTTTTCCATTTAACATCACTCAGATGTAGTTGGCATTGCTGCTGGGGTTTGTGCACTACTAGTAAATACAATAACTGGAATTGGCAGGAAAGCATTAGTTGCCATTGTTCTAATTCAGGTGTTAGACATGTCTGGAGTTAGAGAGGAAGTGGCCTGGTTTAGGGCATAAAGGTGGGGTGTCCAGGATATTTATTGGATTCCTGGTAAAGCACCACAGCCAAAGGTTTCTGCAGAGGGACTATTCTGGCTCCCAGTACAAGTATGAGGTGTGAAGTAGTTTGTCTCAGGCTGTATCCTGTGCTACTGGCATCCCGCACACTGGCAAACAGTGTAGGCATAATTTTAATAGTCTACAGAGGTCCAAAAGGGATACCTTCAACTAGCGGATGAATGAATTTCAAACCGCTGTCATTCCACAGCTGTGTAAGTATGACAATAGAGAGTATTTGTAATACATAGAAAGGTAAATATAGGCAAGACTGGTATCCATAATGCTCTTCTGTTCTTTTCTGGTCTTTCCACAGCTAATGCCAAAATAGAGTTCAATAGATGGGATTATGCTGATCGAATGGAGAGACTGCGGGAAGGAAGTGGTATGTATGAGCACAAGAAAAGTATTATTGTAGCTTTAAAAGTTAAAGGTAGATTTTGGGGTGCTTTATACAGTTGTAGCAAATTGATCATGCATATCCTAACTGTAAAAGCAATTATGCATGCATTAGTCTGTAGCACAATCCAACTTTAGGAGTCAAGTATAAGACTGTAGTCAGAGGCTATGGGTTCAGATACCATGAGTAACAACTATACAATACTGCATTTCTTTAATAATATTACATTAAATTAAACACTATACATGTGGCATAAATGCTCTACTGTTAACTGTAATATGTATAATTGGACCAATGATATGTGCAATATATGCACATTTCAAGGATTACTTTCAGCAATGGTATAGTGTGTCGTTGTTAGGATGTATACTTAAATGTAATACTTCAGATAAAATAGTTGTATAATTGTGTTAATGGATTGTATGTCACATATCTTGGTACTAATTTTATCTCTTTTTTTCTCTCTCTCTCCCCAACCCTTCTCTCGCTCTTTTTATTTTCTGTTATGTGTCATTAAAATGTCTCCATGTCATCCATCTGTACCAAATAATTAAATACTTCACAGCACTGCAAGGTAGGCCAGCCCCAGTGGACCAGCCTGCTCCCACTCCACTGGCTCCAGTACCAATACCTAGCGCATCTGGGACCCAATCTGGCAGTTCTATCTCTACTGCCCTTGCACTACTTATGCTCTCAGGTAGCACTGCCCTGGCAGCTGGTGCTGTGGTACCCTACAGGAGCAGTGGAGGAGGTGGGGATTTCATCACCCAAATTCAAAAACCAAACAGCCAGCACGTTATATCACCATGTAACCTTTTTATTTTGGGAAAACACAGACTGGTCTTGGCAAAACATTGCCTTTTTCAGTGAAGTTCAATCACAGAGTATCACAGTACATGTTTAAATAACATAGTGATTAATTGTTTTCTACCTACACATAAAGTAATTACAAGACCTCATTAAGCCCGGGAGAAAACAGTGCCCCAAGTCTAATAATCCAAATACATTCTTTGTTTGAAAATTCATGCCATCCCAATTTACTCTGCTTATAAAAACAAATCCTATCTATTGCTGTAAAACTAATGCTAGCAGTAGGGTGTTTAACTGTATGTTTATATAAGACATTGGAAGTCCTATGATTTCTAATATCACTTAGGTGTTCAAAGATGTGGGTTTTAAATTGCCTAGAGGTTTGTCCAACTTAAAAAGCTGAACAAGTACACATCACTAAATAAATTAACCATTCTGAGCTGCAAGTACTAAAATTTCAAATATGAAACACACGTACAGTATAATGAGCGGTGAATTGTTTAGTTTTCATGATTTTATTATACCACCCACCAGGAGATGCTAGGGTTAGTGTATACGGCTGTGCAGCACACCATTGATGTATGCCTACGATGGCTGGAGAGGCTACTCTTCCTCATGGTACTAGTAGGAGAAGACGTCAAGCACTCCAGCCACCAGTGAAGTAAGGGGACAGTGATGACAGTCCAGTAGGAGTGGACTAGATTCTCATTGTTTCCATGTTTGATGGATATGAGCCTGTGTTCTCCTCTCCCTCACACCAATCATGACGGCCCCCAACCTTTTGTGTCACTCACCATTCCTGTGTCTTGTCTTGTTTGTCTTGTTCATTTGTATTTGCTTCCTCACCTACCCAACATACCTGACCCAGAAATACCTATGTCCCTTACCCAGCATTTCTCCCTTACTGAATTATAAAATGGGATCCTGTCCCACAAAAAAAACTGTCCCATACATAGTTCTCCATTTCACACATGTGTCTTCTTGACACACTTGATTTGGTCTGTTTGGCTATAAAACATGATTACATTGTTGTTACCCCCTCCTTCTAAAGGGGACAGCCCAAATTTAGCTAATATTCTGCACATATTTTCACTTTTCACTTTTGAAGAAATGGACAGCTATGTTTTTTTCCTACCTCCGTCCTGCCAATTCCTGTATTTCTTTGCCTTTGTTCTTCCCCCTGCTTGCTCCCCATTTCACCACTTTCCTATTGTACCCCATTTTAACACTTATAATCTAGTCAAAAAATAGAATCACACATAACACACATAAGTACCAGAAAAAGCAATGGATCCCTTCATTTCTTTTGGCCTCTTTGTTTGCTTAGAGTTTGGCATTGTACACCAATGCCAAGCAAAGTGAGTGACCCTACAGTGATGTGGTTACCTTTGCACAATGCCGCTTAAACACCATACAGCAACATGTGTTCTATAAAGAATGAATGTCATTGCATTATCACTGTTTTTTTAAGTATTAGATACACCTGGATTTGAACCCAGTATCATCTGGGCTCAAAAAGAAATGTGTCATTGCATTTACACCTGCTGCCACAGTACTAACTCTGAGAATTTTAGCATCAAAGTCCACGTTTTCACACTGCTTAACTACGTGTAAACTGAAAAAGTAATGGAAATGTGTATCTCACATGTGCAACACTTTGCCAAACATTGCACAAACCCATTGCTCATAGTTGCGCTATGCACAGTCAATATTAGCATGTATTAGTGCTGTTTACTGTCAATTTATTTTTTATGCCATGAAACTACATGTGGAAACATCGCAAACTGAAGGCCCTAGCTAACAGTATGTCATGTGTTGACAATGCAACCATGTATTACCTCCCACCATGCATTGCAACCCTGGTCTCTCAGTACTTGTTCACAAATATATCAAATACATTACATAAATTAATAACAGATGTATGATTTGCAATGAATATAAGTCTGATAACCTGCAGAACTAGAACTGTCTTCACATTTGAACATGCCTACACATCCATCACCTGACCCTGGGAACTATCATCCCATAAGCCTAACCAGCCTTATCTTCAAGACTATGGAGTGTCAAGGGTAAATTTTGCTTATTAAACCTAATGGACTTTTTTGAGAATGTCACCAAAACCCTGGATGAGGAAAAACATTACATACCTCCTATCTTGATTTAGCCAAGGCCTTTGACACAATCCCCCACACAGTTATCATAGAGAAACACTCCCATCTGGGGATTAACCCATTCATTACTAGATGGGTAGCCAACTGGCTGACCAACAGAACATACACTGTCAAAGTTGGGGAGTCTACCTCCACTAGTAAAACAGTTACCAATGGAGTGCCACAAGGATCTGTGCTGGGCCCTATACTGTTTGAAAACTATTTCTCTGAAATCTAGATGAAGGTAGATGACCTGTGTCTTACAAAATTTGCAGATGATTGTAAACTGAGTGCAGTAATATAGAGTCCCCCAGTGATGTTAACATAATACAGAAAGGGCTGACACAGACAAATGATTGGTGCCAAACTCGTAGATTGAATCTTAACACAAAAAATGCCTCATTGTTCCCTTTGACACAGAAGTAGCCCCTGCTGATTATGATATACATAGCACCCCTCTAAGCTCAAACTCAGTGGTGCAAGACTTGGGAATACAGGTTGATAGCAATCTAACCTACAATCACCATGTGCCCACAGTGGTAAGAAAAGCACTCTTCATTGTGCTCCTCATAAATAAGGTCATTGCATCCAAGACCAGGGAGGTCATAGCTCTGCTGTACTCTACCCTTATCAGACCAATAATTGTGTACAGTGCTCCCTTCTGTATGTACCTCTTCAGATACCTGCAGCAACTGGAGAGACTAAAGAGGTTTCTGACCAAGGAAATCCAGGGCATCAAAACATGACATACATGGAAAGACTGAAAGCCATGTGATTATACTCAGTATCATACAGGCTGCTGACAGACAACCTGTGCCTGGCCTAAAGAGCAGTCTTGGAACCTGCCGTAATGGAAATGCTAGACATCTGCAAATCAAATGGGACAAGAATAACTTGCTCTAGGAATTCCAACCAAGCCTGTGACATAAGCAGAACATGCTGAAGAGACAGCTATATATCCCAGCGATTGATGCTCTTCTGGAATAGGCTCTCATTGCATGCAAAGCAGAGCTCCATAATGACCCTATTCAAGTACAGCCTTGACAACTGAATGGGTGACTATAAATTGACCCCAGGGGTGGTACCTATGTCCCTCCTGGACAGGGGCAGTTGGTGGGTGCTGATCACAAAACTGCTATGCTAACAACTACCAGCTAACTGTGCTCAATAAGGTTAGGTTCATAGGTTCATAGGTGTGTACTAGGTGAATGGCCCTGGAGCCTTTACAAGCCTAGCCCATAGGATTACCCTGGCATCATGCCATCCAACCTTAGTTCCCAGTGCCTGTGTCGAGTAGAGCCACTGGAATGATCCCCAGGGTGAATTTTCTATTTCCCATCCACTCATCAAGATTTCTCTTCAAGATGGCCAGTGAGGTGCTCTGCTTGACATGTATGGAAAGTCTGTTCCATTGTATGGAAGTCTATTCCATTGTATGGGACGTCTGTTCCAGGCTAAGCTTGTAAAGACCCTAGAGCCATTAGCTTAGTAACCTCCTGTGAACCTATGAACCTAAGCAGCCCTTTCAACATCTTCTCTCCTACATCCACTGCTGATGTCATTCACTATAAGTTGTTCTGCAGCTTTGTAAAAGTCAGAGTTATGCCATGGCACTTGCATAAAGTACTGAGTTCTGTAATCTGTATACTTAGATAGGTAGGGGGTTCTGTTCTCACTGCAGTCAGGTGTGTGTGTGTGTGTGTGTGTGTGTGTGTGTGTGTGTGTGTGTGTGTGTGTGTGTGTGTGTGTGTGTCTGTCTAGCCAGAAGAGCATAAGTGTGTATCCTACATTTACCACTCCAATCCCATGGATGGACAGTATTTTGAGACTTGCACATGCCTACACATCCATTTCATGCAGGCATCCCAACATCTTCTCTCCAACATCCACTGCAGATGTCATCCTCTATAAGTTCCTGCAGCCCCATAATAGTCAGACTTGTGCCGTGATGCTTGTGCAAAATACTGAGCTCTGTAGTCTGTGTACTTAGGTAGGAGGTTCCGTTCTCACTGCAGTAAACTGTGTGTGTGTGTGTGTGTGTGTGTGTGTGTGTGTGTCTATCTAGCCAGAACAGCATAAGCGTGTATCCTACAGTTGCCACTCCAGTCCCATGGACTGACAATATTTTGACACTCGCACATGCCTACACATCCATTTCATGCAGGCCTCCCAATATCTTCTCTCCAATATCCACTGATGATGTCATCCACAATAGTTGTCTGTCAGTCTTGTAAAAGTCAGACTTGTGCCATACTGCTTGTGTAAAATACTGAGTTCTGTAGTCTGTGTACTTAGGTAGGGGTTCTTTTCTTACTGCAGTCAACTGGTGTGTGTGTGTGTGTGTGTGTGTGTGTGTGTGTGTGTGTGTGTGTGTGTGTGTGTGTGTGTGTGTGTGTGTGTGTGCACTTGCTTGACATTACAGCAAGCTTTTTATACCAGCATGTGGGACACTGTTATTACCATATTCTCCTCACCAGACACTGCTGATATTATCAGCTATATCTCATTTATGGATGTGCAGTATTCCCATCAGGGCAGGGCCAGAGACTGGCCTGGAGGCCAGGCAGATGTCATCTCATTCTATGCAAGACAGATTACACTGATATGGCTTTTACTCTATCCACATGTATCATGGCAAGACCTGTGTTTTCTTAGTTAGAAACCTCTGTGGTCTCTCCAGGTGCTGTATGTGTCTGGTGAGGAACATGCAAAAGAGAGCATTTTACTCTATCAATGATCTGATGAGGTTCGAGTACAGTGGTGTAATGCAATCCTCAGATCTGAATACAATCGCATGAAGTATGATGTGCACAACAAAGGCTTTCAATGCCATTGTGGACACTTGATGGTCGAAGTTCAGATTGCTATCTATGTGTGTTTCCAGGTCTTTCATCACTGGGTTTCAGTATAGTGGGACTGTTGTCAATGCTATAATTAACAGGAAATTCCACTTTGCAGAAGGACAAAATAAAGACACATTTTTGCATTTATTTGTAGACCGTGTGGCTTTGTCACCAATCATTTGTCTATGTTAGCCCCCCCCGTAGTATATTATCATCATTGGTGGACTGAATGATTGCACCTAGTATGCAAGAATCAGCAAACATTGAAAGCCAGAGGCCGTATGCTTTAGCCTGAACTGTCAAGAAATTGATTCCAAGCAGTAAAGGGCCAAACACAGATCTCTGAGATATGCCAATGGTGACAGCTCTACTGATACAGGTTGATTCATCAGCTTTCACAGTAAGTGCTCTGTTGGTGAACCAGTTGGCTGTTCATCTAGTGTTATAAGGGTTTTTCATCACGTGAGAGAGTTTTTCAATGATACCTGCATGACAGATTGTGCCCAAACTGTAGGCTATATTAGGATAGACAGTATGCACGGTCTTACCTTCATCCAGGCTTGTCACACAGAATTAATGGGCTGTGACAGAATCACAGATCACATATAGCGTGACTCAGTACATACACCTTCCTGACACAGTTGAATACACACTTCAAAGCACACCCTGTTCACAGACTATATTCTTGTAGAAGAGTGTACATCAACATGCATCCATCTAAGATGTGGGGGGTCCCGCACCTGATGGATGCATGTATAGATGCATCCTCGCTCTCCTCATCTGTGAAGTAGACCAACATGTCATCATGGACCTTTTCTAAATGGACACTAGTAATATCCCGGCTGTGTGCAACAGACCTGTGTGAGTTGTTAATGCTATAGCATGTTTGTTATATCTGTTAGATGCCAGGTCATCAAGGGCATGCATGATGTCAACACTATCATCTTTTTGAATTTGACAAGCCCAAGGCATGTGACACAAATCTGCAGTGAGGTATTCACTCTATACTATCAGATATGGCCATAAACACCTATATCACCAAGAGGGGAGACCTCCGTATCACATACGTGGCATCTAAGTATGTTGAAATGCGTGAAGTGACCTATATCTCAGGTCCAGGGATCAGGTCCATACACAAGGAAGACACCAATCCAAACTACTAACAAGTTGACAGAAAACACCAGGAAGGACCCTGTTGACCAGAGACGGTAGAGTCAAATGTACAGACCAGATACACAAATTTGACCTAGGTTTCATCTTTATTATACAGACTTCTTCAGAATATGAACACATTTTTACATATTTAGATGTAAAATTGAAGGTCAATCATGTGGAAAAATGTTTGGTTTCTGGTATATACAGAAAGCCTACCTTTTCCAATTCTTACTTGAGCTACCAGAGCTGGCACCCTAACCATCAGAAAAAAGCGATAGTAAAAGGACAAATGGTTAGGGCAGCCAGAATGGTAAGCGAAAGTCAAGATTTTCTAAAAGAAATGGAGTTCATTAAAGGTATGTTCATTAATCGTGGATATCCTGTTGAATTGTGTGATTCCATTATGGAGGAAGTGAAATGTAAGAGGTTTAGTGGTGTTTATAAGGCAATTTTAACCAATGATTACCACGATGGGGGGGCGCAAGTAAATACAGTTATTGGAGAAGTAAAAATAACAAAAAATGAAATTGATGTTAATACCAGTGTGGGGGAAACATTGTATTTTATCACTACATACAATTATGATGTGGATCACATAGTGGGAATAATAAATAGAAATTGGAAGTTATTAAAATTGGATAGTAACGTATGGAGAAAATTGAACAACCCCCCCCCCCCGAAAATAGTATATAGGAAAGGGAAGTCTTTTAAACAATTCCTTGAGTCAGCTGCAAACTCCAGTTGGCAGAATGTTAATTCACACCGGAGTAAAGGGAATTTTAGGTGTGGTAGATGTAGTGTTTGTAAATATATTCTTGTTACAGGTGATAAAATTATTATTGAGGGAGAGGTTATTGGTATACATGGCCATTTTGATTGTCATGTTAAAAATGTTGTTTATATGGCCAAATGTGAAGGTTGTACAGCTTTTTATATAGGGAAAACCTGTAGGATGTTCAGGGATAGAGTTAGCAAACACATCCTGGATATTAGGCACATGAAAAATACTAATGCCCAAGTTAGGCACATAGAGCAACATCCAGAGCGCAGATTTAGATTTTGTGTAATACAGCAAATAAAAAAGGATGGTCAGGGTGCAGTATTGGATGCGCATCTTGATATTTGTGAAATGAGATGGCAATTGGCATTAAATGCTACAGTATTTCCAGGAATTAATGATAGAATAAGCATATTGCCCCTATTAAAATTAAAACACATCTTGGGTTGAAAATGTTATTTATAAAAAGATTTTAAGAAAGTTTTTTTATTTCTTATTGTTATGGAATGGTGTTTTCCAGAAATGATTTTTAAAATTTCTTAACAAAATTCGTGAAAGTTAATTTTATATTTTTTATATGATTAACTATTATTGTTGTTTTTTAGACATTATGATATTATTTTGTTATGCAATTTAAGAACATTGGGTGTCATAAACCATGTTTAGTTGATTGTATATGAAAATGTTTATTTTACATTTACATTATGTGTATTTAACACATTTTGATATGTAACACAATATTGTGGAGATGGATTGAAAGTATAGTTTTTTACTTCGAAGGGTTAATGAAGTTAGATTTAGGATATGCTTGTTAGATTGAGCTTTGTCTGATAGGGTAATTGAAGGTGTGGGATGTATTTATTGTAGTGTATGAGTGTATATAACATCAATGGAGTGGTTAAATGTGTTCATATTCTGAAGAAGTCTGTATAATAAAGACAAAACCTAGGTCAGATTTGTGTATCTGGTCTGTATATTTGACTCTACCGTCTCTGGTCAACAGAGTCCTTCCTGGTGTTTTCTGCCAACTTGTTATCAGGTCCATACATCTTGGCTGTCTTCTAGGCCCTTTCCTGTCCATTATTTAAGTCACAGACATCACAAATGACATAATCATCCTGTATCCAAACAGCTGTCTAAAGGACTATAGATTGTGGGCAAGCATTGACTCCAACTTGAGATATTATTATAATACAGACTAAAGATAGCTGACACAGGTTTGACAACACCTGTAGTGAAACATAAACATGGGGGATTTGTTACACCATGAAAACAAACACACAGCCCAAAGATAGTGTAGACATCATGCCCTGTAATCAGACCAATAGGTATGTGACCTGTGTCCTGGGGTAGATGGTATGTGAAATGTCCACCAGCATGTGGCCACAGTGCTGACTACTCCCTTGTATGTAACACAACTACTGAGTATGAGAAGGACATCCACTTCACAGGCCATAATACATACATGGTTCGCAGCCTTCATCACACCAGTAACTGAGTGCAATGCACCCTTCTTCATGCACCTGCCTACGCATCTTCCAGTGATGTGTAACTGAAGTGTAACACCTTTGCAACAGTGACCTGCCACACATCTTATTGGCCATAGCTAGGCATTTTTTTGTGGCATAAATATTACTGTCTGATGGTGTGGAGCCCCCATCAAGTTGTTACACCAGATACATATGTGATACCTGTTATGGAGACACACACAATACATACATAGCTGTTTGACAGCACTGATGGCATGGGTAACATTCGTGACAGTATGGATTGTGCCATATACATATATATATATATATATATATATATATATATATATATATATATATATATATATATATATATATGTCATGCACACCAGTTAACTAGCCTGTATTTATCATAATGTCACATACAGGTATAGCAGTGTCCCTTTTAACACCTCCAGCAGATGTTACAGTGTCAGGACAATGTGCATGATTGCCGTCATAAGTTGTCATAACAGTTGTACACATGTGTTTGTACAGAACCATCTCTAATCACTCTAAATCACATATGTTATGTCACAGACATGAGATTACTGGTGGTATTATTCTGATATTTCCATCATTGTGTGTGCTTCTTTTACTGTTGTCCATTAGCCTTTACCTGTGTCCCATTTGCTGGAGACGTCTGCTGAGATTACACTCATATTCAGGCAAATCAGTTTGCACAGCTTCACAATATGCACCCTACCCCAATTGTATATAACATTCCTGATAGACATCTTCTACATTGTTCATGTAAGGATGCTTATCTCACACAGACATCTTCCCCATTGTTATGTCACCTTGTGTGACAGTCACATAATACACATTTTCACTGTGCAGTCCATACTGTACCATACTGATATGTGATTGGTGTTGCTACTATAACTGTCTTTCATTGACATGTCCTAATCTGCTGTGCATTAGATTGTTTCACCTGTCCTCTTTCCCTGTGTTCATTGCTACAATTCATCTGTGTGTCCTTATTTAATATACACATTTCCCTTGAGTGTTTATTTTAAATTGCAGTCCATGTACCCTTACAGATCATTTACATAACTTTGGTACAGAATGCTTGGAATGGGATTTTACCATACTCTTCACTGTATACACTGTCCTGTACTGTGTTTGGACCATAAACATAACTATATATTAAGCCTTGGTAATCATTGTGGCATTATGCGCAATGCCACTAACATACTGTGCTATGAGGTAAACAGGTTTGCTATCTGTGTTCCTTTGCATGGTTTCCTGGCCAGCCACACTATTGCCAGCCACAAAACCATGCTTATTTACATTTAAATGCTGTGCACAGCATGAATATGTAATTAGTGCTGCTGCTCAATGCAGATCACCATGCACACATGTAAACTCTATTTACTGAATCCCAGGGAAGGTTTACTCTGCAGGTATGTGTCACTTAAGTTAATGTGTCAAACATATTTACTAGTATTTTTAGCATATTCTGTCATTTAGAAGTATTCTGTTTCACAATAATTTGCATTTTTTTCTTTCAAAATACAATATTTATGTTACCACACTGTTGGTTTAAGGAATTTGCATACATAATCATGCAAATGAGCTCATTAATATGCATTTTTACAATTTTGGAGGTTTTGTGTTAATATAAATTTGTTTCTTAGACTAATCTTAAACTCCCTCACTTGTTTAATCAGTAAAATTCAGTTTTGAGTGTTTTCAAAGCTTAAATAGATAGTAAAATCACTTTCTGACTTTTTATTTTATAATTGGAAGGATTTCCAGCGAAGAGCTTCCTGTTTGGTATACATTGGAGCAGAGAGAAAATACAGTGTGTTTAACTTGTTTATATGGCTCCCTATTGAAATGTTGGCACCCAAAATGTGCCAAAAAAGACCGAAAACTCAGAGAAGAGTGACTCTCGAAAATTGCTCTTCTCCTAAAAACTTCTTTCTGTAGAGGGAGCAAACCCCCACCACCTCCATACTTATATATATATATATATATATATATATATATATATATATATATATATATATATATATACCAATTCCAAGATCGCCATACCTTGGAGAAAAGGAAATATTCCAAGAAATGACATCTTGGACTTAGTATATACAAGTCTAATCTTTCAGCCTTTCAGTCTCCATGTTTCTGGACTCACTGTAGTGGGATTCAACATTTCAAATGGTTACCAGTTTATATACTCTTTTATTTAAGTGAATGTTAATCTAAAGTTATAAATGTTTCTGTAATTACCTATTTACTTATGGAGATAAGTTCCCTATTGGAAGAGTGAACAAAACATAGTGTAAAGTGGCAGGAAGGTATGCTAACAGATGCAACATGACATTTTTTGATTGCTGACTCATTTGTAGCAGTATGTTCATAGGTGTTCATAGGTGTGTACTAGGCTAATGGCCCTGGGGCATTTACAGGCCTAGCCATAAAATTACCTGTCATCGTGCCACCTGACCTTAGTTCCCAGTCTGTCGAGTAGAGCCACTGGAGTTATCCCTGGGGTGAATTTTCTATTTCCCATGCAGTCATCAAGCTTTCTGTTGAAGAGGGTCAGTGAGGTGCTCTGCTTGACATGTATGGGAAGTCTGTTCCATAGCATGGGCAGTCTATGGGTTATGAACCTGTCCCTCCTGTACATTCTGTTGATTATGGCAATGAGGATGAGGTCTATGGAGCGTGTGGTGTGGAGGGATTTGGATTTGTTTAGATGTAGCATTTCTAACAGAGCTGGGTCAGACATGACTTCGTAAGTCAACCAGAGATTGCCTCTAAGTAGGCGATATGAGACAGAGTGTAGTTAGAGTTTTTGAGTCTGTCCATACAGGATAAGTGTTTAAGGCCTAGGATCCTCTTTGTGAGGTACTTTTGTGGCCTCTTCAGTTGTTGCAGGTGTCTAGTGAGGTATATGCCAAATGGGGTATTGTATTCGATGATTGGCCTACTGGGGGAAGAGTAGAGGGAGACAATGACCTCTTTCTTCCTGGATGCAAAACCCTTAGTAATGAGATGTGCCAAATAGAAGGACTTCTGACCACAGTGGCAATGTGGTGATCAAGAGAGGTTGCCGTCATCATGTGTTCCCAGATCTCTTATAACGCCTTCTGTGTTCAGTGGACTACCATCAATGTGGTAATTCATGGGAACTGGGTTTTTCCTAAAAGGGATGATGACACATTGTTTGGCATTGAGCTTAAGGCCATGGTTCTGACACCAGTCATTGGTGTCAGTGAGGCCATTCTGTAGGATGTCAGCTTCACTTGGAGAGTTAATAATAGCTCCCAACTTGCAATTTTCTGTGAACTTTGTCAGCCAGAGTCCCTTTGTGTTGGCCTGGAGTACAGAGAAGTAGATACCAAACAGGAGAGGACCCAGGACTGAACCCTGTGGGACTCCACTCGTGACTAGTCAGCAGTCTGACATAGAGTCAGCTAATTTCACACTGTAGTTCTATCTGTGAGCCAGTTTGCAACCCACCTAGTGATAGAGGGGTTGACCACCTAGCTTAGTGAGTTTTTCCATGATACCTGAGTGGGGGATGGTATCTAAGGCCTTGGCCAGATCAAGGTGGGCTGTATGAACCACCTTGCCTTCATACACAGCTCTGGTGACTGACACAAAGAAGTCAAGCAAGTTGAGCAGGCATAATCTACCCTTCACAGAACCAAACTTTGTGGGATTCAGAGTTTGGTGATTCCCTTTATCCTTGTTTATTAGGTCCATGATGATGCGTTCCATAGCTTTGCATATCAGACTCATCAGGCTAATGGGGTGATAGTTTCCAGGATCTGTAGTCACTCCTACTTTGTGGAGAGGGATGACTGTAGCAGTGTGCCATTCGCTAGGGACAAAGCCTGAGGTGAGGCTGTAATTGAACAGGGCACATTGGTGAGGTGCCAATTCACTCTGTATTTTGTGTAGAACACAGGCAAGAATATTGTCAGGTCCCATAGATGCTGTATTTTTGGCCCTGGACAGTGCTGTTTTAACCTGTGCAGCAGTAATACTGGGTGCCTGGCAATCTACTGGTATTGTGATTGGTCCTTTGAGGGGCAGAGAGGGGTAAAGTTGGCACTGAGTCTGTCGGCCATTATATTGGCAATATTTGTTGGCTCGGTATGGGAGGTACCATGGCGCAGTAGCTCAGAGCAAATCTGGATACTGCCATGGAAATTCTTTACATAACTATAGAAGGCCTTGTGGTTGTCTTTACTATCTGCTGCAATTCTGTTTTCATAGCTAGCTTTAGAGGATTTGATGAGGGATCTTAACTTTTTGTTGAGGCTGATAAGGGAGTTTTTCCATTCTTGGGACTTCATCTTATTCCGCATCAGTTTCCTCCTTCTGTTGTAGAGTTTGTTAATGGCAGGGGACTACCAGTTTGGCTTCCTTTTTTGGAGGAGAGCATCTTAGTTCAATTGGGTATGGCGAGATCCATGCATTTGTGTACGTGTTCGTACAGTGCATTGGTGTATGATTCGGCAGTCACGCAACGATTCTCCATTTGCATGGGTGCTGTGAAGTTATCCACCTTTGTTTTTAGTAGCCCAAAGTTGGCTTTGGAGAAGTTTTTCATGGTGGTTACCTTTGCAGGGGGAGGGAGGTTGTGGATTTCCAAGGTGATTAATTTGTAGTTGGATCTAACCAGGGAGGAGCTGACTATTGGTGTAGAGCAACAGTCGCCCATGTTAGTAATGACCAGGTCAAGGATGTTGCTATCTCTAGTGGGGGTGAGAGCGAGCTGGTCTGGGGCATTGGAATTAATGAACTCCAGGAAACATTGGGCAAGTGTATTGGCACATGAGTAGTTTTCCCAGTTAATGGAGGGGTAGTTGAAGTCACCTAGTATGAGAGTGTTAGGTTGGACCCTAATATTCTCTAGGGTGCTTAGGAACATGGCGTATGAGTCTTGGGACATAGTTGGGGACTTCTGGCAAGCTGCAACCTGAATCTCTGTCTTACCCAATGTTAGCTGCACCTGAAGTACCTCCGATGCATTATGTTGGGCTACCAGTCTGGAGGTGTGCACATCCTTTATGAATATGGAAACACCATCACCGTTGGAGTTTTGGTCCAAGTTCTTGGGCTGAAAGATGTGGAAAGAGTTATAGCCTGGTAGTGTAGGGGTGCGTTTTGCTGCTTTGAACCAGGTTTCTGTCACAGCAAAAATGTCGATTTCTCCATTTTAAGGAGTGCTTTGAGTGAGTGCATTTTGAGATTTAGACTTCTAGCATTGAGCAGCATGACCCTCAGATTGCATTTGTTTGTAGCTGTTATGGTGGTAATTTGGTCTTTGAAACGCCACCTAAAAAAGGCACTATAGGGATGGCGAGAACCTTGGCCAGTATCCGGAAGCCCAGGGGTGACAGATGCAGGCCATCTCTAGCAAAGCTTCGGGGTCTTGTCAGTCATGTCATCCCAGGCAGGCAGATACTGGATCCCCTTAGAATGACACCAGAAACTTAGCCAATTGTTGAAATCACTCATTTTCAGCTTATACTGTGTTATCATTCTGGGCGATGGTAGGATGCTGCCCAGGGCTAGGTTCATACCCAAGTGGGCTTCATAATCCGAAAGCTCCTCCATGTTTCTTTTCATGTAGTCCAGGGAGGTTCGTCTCAGGTCATTCACACCCACATGTACAATGACTTAGTCATATTTGCACCTGTTGTTGAGGGACTTGTGCCTCACTGTCAAGTCACCTATGACTAGTTTGTTGGGCATGCTGTTGTTTAGGAAAGTTATTTGTCTTGTGATTAGTGTTGTGTTGTGGTGGTGCAGTGCGTTTCTGCCTTAGAGGTCTCTGCTGTTTGGGTAGATTTTTATTGAGAGCCTCCATGAAAGTGGGTGTGTGGTTTGTGTTTTTATGTGAAGGCAGTGCTGGTGTGCGTTCTGGAGGGCTATGTGTTCAATGTGGTGTGGTGCAAGTGTTGACCTTCTCCACTTGACCAGCTATTTTGGTCTTGGCTGGAGAGTGTGTGGCTTCCAATTTTGATATATAAGTGCATCTCAAGCAAGTCTGAGTGTTGGGAGGTAAGAGAAGAGGGTTGTCGGTGTACATGAGGCAGTTGCTACATTGCCTCAGGATGCCCAAGTTCACCAGGTTAATAGGAGAAAGCACAGGGTACTGACCTTTAGACATGCCTGGAGGGGTGGGCATTAATAATAAATACTGAATCAGTTTTCTTGTAGAATGTTTAGTGCTGGTAGCACTTTTATGTGCTGCAATAATTGCTACAAGAACTCTGGTAAAGTGCAAGACTAATAAGCTAGTAAAAGTTCAGGAGAGGAGAGAACTAGTAGATCTAAGGGAAAAATTGAAGAGCAGACTTCGGCACTGCTTAGATGCTTACAAACAGTCCTGGATACAGCAGCTCTGTACAACTACAAATTCTGGGCCAGAAACCCCTCGTCTTGTGGTAGATAGGCTACCTAGTGCTTACCACTCAAACTGATAAGCTAGATGGCTTCCCTCCCATACAGAAAGGCTTGGGGGCTCAGACGCTTACATACAGTCTTGGATACAGCAAATCTGTATGTGGACTAGACTAGTTACAGGAAAGGCAGGAAACAAGCGCAGATGCAGGCTTTTAAACCAGAAAGTTGAACGAGATGGAAAAAACTGCCCTAACAGCCAATAATCCACAATTTCTGGGCCAGACACCACTTCTCTTGTTGTAGATTGGCTACCTAGTGCTTACCACTCCCAAGATAAGCTGGAAGGCTTCCCTCCAACACAGAAAAGCTTGGGGGCTCAGAAGCTTACAAACATTCCTGAATACAGCAAATCTGGACTAGACTAGTTACAGGAAAGGCAGGTAAGGCAGGAAACAAGCTTAGATTTTTTTTTACAGAAAAGCAGCTAAAACTGCACTATAAACAAGTCAAGTGCAGTGCAAGCTAGCACACTTAGGTGTGTAGCAATATTAGAGCAAATGCAGCTTAAATAAATGCAATTTATTCAAACGGTATTCTGAACTGAATTCAGTTATTGTTTTATTGAACTCTGAACAGTTAAAAAGTGGCAAAAAATATACTTATCAGCTGAGAAGCACACTCAGGCAGAACACAAGGAGATTCTAGCAAAAAAAAAAAATTTTTGAGTAAAGTGGAAAGGGACAAAGCAGGAGCAGAAGATAATTCAAGGTTAAGAACAAATTTCTCTTTCCCAGTATTAAATTGTATGTTTGAACTTGATTTTACTATGATTGCTTTCTATATATATATATATATATATATATATATATATATATATATATATATATATACATGTATATATGTTTATATATATATATATATATATATATATATATATATCTATAGCCAAATTATGGAACTCCCTCCCACCCACAATTACCTCCGTACCATCATGCACCCACTTCAAAACTTTACTAAAAGCCCACCTAAAAAACATGCTGGCTATGCCCTTGCAACTCCCACTCTAATATCACCCACCCCATCCAACCACTACCTTTCTTTCCACTCCACTAACTACCTTGATTATAGCAAGCTCAGATGTTCATAAGCCTAGTATTTATTATACAGTAGGAACTTCTTATTGTAACATTTGTTAATGTCTGTTATGTACTTCACAGATAAAAATTCTAGTTGTCTACTGATGAACTATGTTCTTCATCTGTAAACATGTTGTAAGTAATTGCTATGTTAAATTGTTAATCGCTATGTAATCCAATGTAACTACTGTCTGTTTATTTTAACTGTGGAGCTTTTCTCCCCGGGCATCCGCTGAAAATGGACCTACGTCCAGTCGGACACTCCCGGTCAACAAATGTAAATAAATAAATGATAAATAAATAAATATATATATATATATATATATATATATATATATATATATATATATATATTCAAACAAAAACTCAAATTATTCCTTAGAACACACTGGTTATGCCCTTGCAGTAACCCTGACTAAAATGTCACCCCTGTTCTACTACTTCCTAGTTTCTACTTTCAAACTAGACAATGTTGTTTAGCATGAATGAAAGAGTGAGCTGTAAAACTACTGTAACATTTAAGTATTTAATTCCTCTGAAGATCATGTCCTAAATTCTGTTCTTTGTCATTTTACGTACAATACAATGTATTTGAAATAACTGCTATTTACTATTTTATTGTAAACTACTACCTGGTTACTTACTGTTTTTGTTTGTTTATTTTTATTGTATTCCAAGTGCTGAAAATATTTTATTTAAAACCACTGGTAACGATAAAACAAACGTGTAATAAATCCAGTCCGTCAAGCGCTTTCACCCAGGCACTCCCAGGCTTTCTCAAGACAAAGAATACAGTTTTTAGCAGAACCATTTATACTGAACATTGTCAATTACATTGTTAATTAGTCCTTCAATTAGTCAATTTAAAACCCTGCTTAACTGTTAGCTTACAAGTTTTTCTTATAGTAAATACCACATAGTGTTATAAAAAATAAATAAATGTAAGTAAGAAAAAACAAAATAGTTTCACTGCCATCTAACCATATTTCACTAACTATAAATACAAAAGTATTAAAGTATTACAAGCATGTGTCCATAAATATTAAATACTTTAAATACTTTTTAACATTCTTGTGTAGCGACGAACCAACAAGTATTAAAAATTCTTTAAAACATTATTTTAAAAAATATCATTGATATATTTACCCCTATCTATGTACAAAGACTTAGAACAAACTTGTAACTATGTGAAGTTTGTACGTTCCCTAACATAAACTATACCATACACTATGTAAAAATAAGTTGTTATAATTTTGCCCTTCTGAGTTTAAGTAAACTACTTAAACTTAGGGCATCATTTAGGCCAGGGGGTCTAGCAGTGTCTAATTTCAGCTGCCAAAGCAGCTCCCTATATTCTAAGGAGGTTTCCCAATCTCCTCCTCTGGGGTTGCATTTAACCTGTTCCAACACTAAAAATCTAAGCTCCATTTTTTCACAAACCTGCGAGTGTTTGAAAAATGCATTCGATTCCTTCCCTTTACTAACATCATAAAGATGTTCATATATTCTTTTTGCCAGTGTCCTCTCAGTTTTGCCTACGTAAAAACATAGGCAATGCTGACAAAACCCAAGGTAAATTACCCCCTTTGCTTTACAATTAAAGTAGCCTGGGGATTTTATATAAATCTTTCTTGATTTTAAATAAAAACCTTTTGTGTTAATAATGTAGGGACACTGTTTACAGGTATTGCATTTAAATGTGCCAATAGATTGTTGTTTACTATGTTCACTTCCAACATGATTTGTCTCCAGTAAGTCTTTCAGGTTCTTGTTTCTTCTTCTAATAAATTGTGGTCTGCAACCAAACACTTGTTTAAAATCATCGTTCATGGTCACAATTGGCCAATATTTACATACAACACCTTCAACTATTGAACTTTCACTACTGTTTGTGTGAACAAATGCACAACTCTGCTCTTTTAACTTGTTGTTTACTTTAACAGGTTCATACCTGCATTCTTCTCCAAGTAAGGGAAAGTATTTTGCTAACCTTTGGTTTGTGACTTCTAAAACTACTGAGTCAATTAACTGTGTAGGATAATCTCTTTCAGTAAATAACATCTTCAAAAATACAACTTCCTCCTTAAATATATTCTCATCACTGCACATCCTAGCAGCCCTAATGAGTTGTCCCTTAATGATCCCCCGCTTTTGAAATAGTGGGTGATTACTGTCATAATGCAGAAACATATTGGAGTAGCTTTTCTTCCTGTAGATACCAGACTGGAAACACCCCTTCTCTACGTTCTTAAAGAGATTTACATCCAGGTAATGTAAACTGACTGTACTAATATTACAAGTAAATTTAAAAAACTCTGTGCTGGAGTTTATATGACAAATGAATCGTTTTAATTCCTCCATATCTCCCTTCCAAAAGATGCAAATGTCATCTAGGTAACGTTGATAGTGCACCAGATGTTTGGTCCAATGTGTGTTGAATATATATTTTGACTCCCAATAGGCTAATACAATGTTAGCATATGCAGAGGCGCACGGGGTGCCCATTGCAACTCCCCTTTTTTGCTTGAACAATTCCCCACTGAAATAAATGAAATTGTTGTTAAGAATTGTTTCCATAAACTCAACCAGTAATGCTATAATGTTGGCTCCTAAGCTAGAATGACTGGTCAACATGTCGTTGAACTATGTTAATCCTATGTCATGCGGAATACTTGGAAACAGTTCCACCACATCTACCGTGACCAAGTATTGAGTTTGTTCATAGAATTCTTTCTTGACACTTCGTTAAAATTCCCAAGAGTCCTTGCAAAGAAATTGTAGAGTTGTTACAAATTTCTTTAGTGTAAGGTCTACAAATTTTGCCAAAGGTTCTGTGATCCCCTTGGCTCCAGCTACAATTGGTCTAAACTGCAGGGGTTGTAGCCCCTTATGGACTTTCGGGATGCCAAAAATAATGGGGGTTAATGGCTTCTGTACTAGTAAATAGTTAAACAACTGTTCATTTATTGCGCCTTGGTAAAGATTGTCCTCCAACATGTATCTAATTTTAGCATATGCAACATTGCGCTCATTTATTGATATTTGACTATATTGTTCGCTATCATGCAATAATGCATGGAGGGAGGCTTCATAGTCATGTTGATACATGAGAACTACCCCCCCCTTGTCAGTTTTCATTACCCTGATGCCGTCATTATTTAGTTGTTTAATCGACTTGTAGGATGCTTCTGAAAAATTACTGTAACTCCCTGTCACTTCTTTAGTGTAAATATTCCTAATTTCAGCCTCTACCATGTCTTCAAATGTTTTTAGGGCTGGATGTAAAGGGGGTTTCCATGTACTCTTTCTAAGAAACATGCTGCTAGTTGTGGTCTTTCCTTTAAGATTAATATTAAGGTTCAATTGTCTTGTAAATAGTTTTAAATCCAATATGGTCTTAGGAATATTAATAGAATTTGTTGGGACAAAATGCAGCCCTTTAGTAAACACTTCAAAATGTAGGTCATTAACATTAACTTCAGTGTAGTTGTAGATGGAAAAATTGCCTTTTTTAACAGTATTACAAACTAAATTGTGCATTACTTCAAATTCACCAGTAATGCCCTGTGTGTTATTGACCCCTACCTCCTTAATTGATTAACAGAAGGGCAAAATTATAACAACTTATTTTTACATAGTGTAAGGTGTAGTTTATGTTAGGGAACATACAAAGTTCACATAGTTACAAGTTTGTTCTAAGTCTTTGTACAAAATAATGTTTTAAAGAATTTTTAATACTTGTTGGTTCGTCGCTACACAAGAATGTTAAAAAGTATTTAAAGTATTTCATATTTACGGACACATGCTTGTAATACTTTAATACTTTTGTATTTATAGTTAGTGAAATATGGTTAGATGGCAGTGAAACTGTTTTGTTTTTTCTTACTTACATTTATTTATTTTTTATAACACTATGTGGTATTTACTATAAGAAAAACTTGTAAGCTAACAGTTAAGCAGGGTTTTAAATTGAATAATTGAAGGACTAATTAACAATGTAATTGACAATGTTCAGTATAAATGGTTCTGCTAAAAACTGTATTCTTTGTCTTGAGAAAGCCTGGGAGTGCCTGGGTGAAAGCGCTTGACGGATTGGATTTATTACACGTTTGTTTTATCGTTACCAGTGGTTTTAAATAAAATATTTTCAGCACTTGGAATTCAGTTTTGTGGACCGGACTTTCATTTACTAGTGTGGTATTTTGTGCAGCTTATTTATTTGTGTTTGTTGGAGAAAAAAGGGTCCATGGCTGAACAAGCCAACAGTGCTGAATTCTGTGACACACCTGCCATCTTATTGGACAGCGAACAACTAGCAGATGATGCTCCAGTAACGAGAGGTGAATTCAAGCAGGTTATGTGCCTGCTTTCACAACTTACTGGGCTTTTAAATAATGACAAGTCAGGAGGAAGTAGCGGAATACCAGCGAACTAGGAACAGCCCCAAAGGGAAAACAATATAGGTGATGAAAGAACTGTTGCTCCGTTTTCAGGACACACTGAAGGAGGGCGGTTTGCAAATGCAAACGCGAACAGTTTGCAAAAAGTGAGAAGTAAGCAAGGGGCCAGCACTAGCGCTACGTCTGAAACTGCAAAGGATTTTAATTTTAACAAATGGACAACTAAGAATTTTTCTTTTGGACAAGGTACTGTGCAAACTTGTAATGTTGATAATGACAACATAGAGCAGATGCTCAAAGACTTTAATAATAAATTATATTCATACAGAGCAACCCAGCTTGAAATTGAATACTTATCAGAATGTATAAAAGTAAAACGAATTCCTAAAGGGTTGCGTATTACTAAATTTCTGAACAACGCTGCTCCTGGTACAGAATTGTTTAAGGAACTGTCAGCGTTGTTCAACAAAATAGGACTTGATATGCTTGGGCTAATGGTGAAAGATTATGAAGGCAAAGCCTCAGTTTTGTTATCTGAAGCAAATACTCTGAATAATTCTGTTGTTAGGGATATTTGTTTCAGTAGCATTAAAAGAGATTATGAAAACACATTTAAAGAAATTGACAATCATTGTTTAAGAATTGTGAATAGAAAAATAAAAAAATTAGAACGTGACCTACAGGATTATAATAAGGGGTTAGCATACAATGTGTATGTTAAGAATAGATGGTCACGTGACCAAAATTATGATTATAATAGCAAAAATACTGAACAAGAAAGCAATTTCAATGATGAGTCAGAGGCCCAAGGCCCAAGGCGAAGTGAAAGGTTGGCACAAAAATCCAACCAGCAACCCAATCAGTTTCAACAGGGTTTTCAGTATGGCCAGGGGAGGCAAGGGAACAGACAGCAAGCCCCTTATGTCAAGAAATGGAATCAATTAAGTAGGTAGGGGTCAATAACACACAGGACATTATTGGTGAATTTGAAGTAATGCACAGTTTAGTTTGTAATACTGTTAAAAAAAGGCAATTTTTCCATCTACAACTACACTGAAGTTAGTGTTAATGACCTACATTTTGAAGTGTTTACTAAAGGGCTGCATTTTGTCCCAACAAATTCTATTAATATTCCTAAGACCATATTGGATTTAAAACTATTTACAAGACAATTGAACCTTAATATTAATCTTAAAGGAAAGACTACAACTAGCAGCATGTTTCTTAGAAAGAGTACATGGAATCCCCCTCTTCATCCGGCCCTAAAAACATTTGAAGACATGGTAGAGGCTGAAATTAGAAATATTCACACTAAAGAAGTGACAGGGAGTTACAGTAATTTTTCAGAAGCATCCTACAAGTTGATTAAACAACTAAATAATGATGGCATCAGGGTAATGAAAACTGACAAGGGGGGGGGTAGTTCTCATGTATCAACATGACTACGAAGCCTCCCTCCACACATTATTGCATGATAGTGAACAATATAGTCAAATATCAATAAATGAGTGCAATGTTGCTTATGCGAAAATTAGATACATGTTGGAGGACAATCTTTACCAAGGTGCAATAAATGAACAGTTGTTTAACTATTTACTAGTACAGAAGCCATTAACCCCCATTATTTTTGGCATTCCGAAAGTCCATAAGGGGCTACAACCCCTGCAGTTTAGACTAAGCGTAGCTGCAGCCAAGGGGATCACAGAACCTTTGGGAAAATTTGTAGATCTTACACTAAAGAAGTTTGTAACAACTCTACAATTTCTTTGTAAAGACTCTTGGGAATTTTTGCGAAGTGTCAAGAAAGAATTTTATGAAGAAACTCAATACTTGGTCACGGTAGACGTGGTGGAACTGTTTCCAAGTATTCCGCATGACATAGGATTAACATGGTTCAACGACATGTTGACCAGTCATTCTAGCTTAGGAGCCAACATTATAGCATTACTAGTTGAGTTTATGGAAACAATTCTTAACAAAAATTTAATTTATTTCAGTGGGGAATTGTTTAAGCAAAAAAGGAGAGTTGCAATGGGCACCCCGTGCGCCTCTGCATATGCTAACATTGTATTAGCCTATTGGGAGTCAAAATATATATTCAACACACATTGGACCAAACATTTGGTGCACTATCAATGTTACCTAGATGACGTTTGCGTCTTTTGGAAGGGGAACATGGAGGAATTAAAACAATTTATTTGTCATATAAACTCCAGCACAGAGTTTTTTAAATTTACTTGTAATATTAGTACAGTCAGTTTACACTACCTTGATGTAAATCTCTTTAAGAACATTGAGAAGGGGTGTTTCCAGTCTGGTATCTACAGGAAGAAAAGTTACTCCAATATGTTTCTACATTATGACAGTAATCACCCACTATTCCAAAAGCGGGGGATTATTAAGGGACAACTCATTAGGGCTGCTAGGATGTGCAGTGATGAAAATATATTTAAGGAGGAAGTTGTATTTTTGAAGACGTTATTTACTGAAAGAGATTATCCTACACAGTTAATTGACTCAGTAGTTTTAGAAGTCACAAACCAAAGGTTAGCAAAATACTTTCCCTTACTTGGAGAAGAATGCAGGTATGAACCTGTTAAAGTAAACAACAAGTTAAAAGAGCAGAGTTGTGCATTTGTTCACACAAACAGTAGTGAAAGTTCAATAGTTGAAGGTGTTGTATGTAAATATTGGCCAATTGTGACCATGAACAACGATTTTAAACAAGTGTTTGGTTGCAGACCACAATTTATTAGAAGAAGAAACAAGAACCTGAAAGACTTACTGGAGACAAATCATGTTGGAAGTGAACATAGTAAACAACAATCTATTGGCACATTTAAATGCAATACCTGTAAACAGTGTCCCTACATTATTAACACAAAAGGTTTTTATTTAAAATCAAGAAAGATTTATATAAAATCCCCAGGCTACTTTAATTGTAAAGCAAAGGGGTAATTTACCTTGGTTTTGTCAGCATTGCCTATGTTTTTACGTAGGCAAAACTGAGAGGACACTGACAAAAAGAATATATGAGCATCTTTATGATGTTAGTAAAGGGAAGGAATCGAATGCATTTTTCAAACACTCGCAGGTTTGTGAAAAAATGGAGCTTAGATTTTTAGTGTTGGAACAAGTTAAATGCAACCCAAGAGGAGGAGATTGGGAAACCTCCTTAGAATATAGGGAGTTGCTTTGGCAGCTGAAATTAGACGCTGCTAGACCCCCTGGCCCAAATGATGCCCTAAGTTTAAGTAGTTTACTTAAACTTAGAAGGGCAAAATTATAGCAACTTATTTGTATATAGTGTATTGTACAGTTTATGTTAGGGAACGTACAAACTTCATATAGTTACAAGTTTGTTTTTAGTCTTTATACACAGACAGGGGTAATATATCAATGATATTTTTAAAATTATGTTTTAAAGAATTTTTAATATTTGTTGGTTTGTTGCTACACAAGAATGTTAAAAAGTATTTAAAGTATTTAATATTTACTGGACACATGCTTGTAATACTTTAATACTTTTGTATTTATAGTTAGTGAAATATGGTTAGATGGCAGTGAAACTGTTTTGTTTTTTCTTACTTACATTTATTTATTTTTATAACACTATGTTGTATTTACTATAAGAAAAACTTGTAAGCTAACAGTTAACGGTTTTAAATTGACTAATTGAAGGACTAATTAACAATGTAATTGACAATGTTCAGTATAAATGGTTCTGCTAAAAACTGTATTCTTTGTCTTGAGAAAGCCTGGGAGTGCCTGGGTGAAAGCACTTGGCGGATTGGATTTATTACACGTTTGTTTTATCGTTACATCTAACCATATTTCACTAACTATAAATACAAAAGTATTAAAGTATTACAAGCATGTGTCCATAAATATTAAATACTTTAAATACTTTTTTAACATTCTTGTGTAGCTACGAACCAACAAGTATTAAAAATTCTTTAAAACATTATTTTAAAAATATCATTGATATATTTACTATCTATGTACAAAGACTTAGAACAAACTTGTAACTATGTGAAGTTTGTAACGTTCCCCCTAACATAAACTATACCATACACTATGTAAAAATAAGTTGTTATAATTTTGCCCTTCTGAGTTTAAGTAAACACTTAAACTTAGGGCATCATTTGGGCCAGGGGTCTAGCAGTGTCTAATTTCAGCTGCCAAAGCAGCTCCTATATTCTAAGGAGGTTTCCCAATCTCCTCCTCTGGGGTTGCATTTAACCTGTTCCAACACTAAAATCTAAGCTCCATTTTCACAAACCCGCGAGTGTTTGAAAAATGCATTCGATTCCTTCCCTTTACTAACATCATAAAGATGTTCATATATTCTTTTTGCCAGTGTCCTCTCAGTTTTGCCTACGTAAAAACATAGGCAATGCTGACAAAACAAGGTAAATTACGCTTTACAATTAAAGTAGCCTGGGGATTTTATATAAATCTTTCTTGATTTTAAATAAAAATCTTTTGTGTTAATAATGTAGGGACACTGTTTACAGGTATTGCATTTAAATGTGCCAATAGATTGTTGTTTACTATGTTCACTTCCAACATGATTTGTCTCCAGTAAGTCTTTCAAGTTCTTGTTTCTTCTTCTAATAAATTGTGGTCTGCAACCAAACACTTGTTCGAAATCATCGTTCATGGTCACAATTGGCCAGTATTTACATACCACACCTTCAACTATTGAACTTTCACTACTGTTTCTGTGAACAAATGCACAACTCTGCTCTTTTAACTTATTGTTTACTTTAACAGGTTCATACCTGCATTCTTCTCCAAGTAAGGGAAAGTATTTTACTAACCTTTGGTTTGTGATTTCTAAAACTACTGAGTCAATTAACTGTATAGGGTAATCTCTTTCAGTAAATAACGTCTTCAAAAATACAACTTCCTCCTTAAATATATTCTCATCACTGCACATCCTAGCAGCCCTAATGAGTTGTCCCTTAATGATCCCCGCTTTTGAAATAGTGGGTGATTACTGTCATAATGTAGAAACATATTGGAGTAGCTTTTCTTCCTATAGATACCAGACTGGAAACACCCCTTCTCAACGTTCTTAGAGAGATTTACATCCAGATAATGTAAATTGACAGTACTAATGTTACAAGTAAATTAAAAAAACTCTGTGCTGGAGTTTATATGACAAATGAATCTTTTTAATTCCTCCATGTCTCCCTTCCAAAAAATACAAATGTCATCTAGGTAACATTGATAGTGCGCCAAATGTTTAGTCCAATGTGTGTTGAATATATATTTTGACTCCTAATAGGCTAATACAATGTTAGCGTATGCAGTTTTGCTTAAACAATTCCCCACTGAAATAAATTAAATTGTTGTTAAGAATTGTTTCCATAAACTCAACCAGTAATGCTATAATGTTGGCTCCTAAGCTAGAATGACTGGTCAACATGTCGTTGAACCATGTTAATCCTATGTCATGCGGAATACTTGGAAACAGTTCCACCACGTCTACCGTGACCAAGTATTGAGTTTCTTCATAAAATTCTTTCTTGACACTTCGCAAAAATTCCCAAGAGTCCTTACAAAGAAATTGTAGAGTTGTTACAAACTTCTTTAGTGTAAGATCTACAAATTTTCCCAAAGGTTCTGTGATCCCCTTGGCTCCAGCTACAATTGGTCTAAACTGCAGGGGTTGTAGCCCCTTATGGACTTTCGGGATGCCAAAAATAATGGGGGTTAATGGCTTCTGTACTAGTAAATAGTTAAACAACTGTTCATTTATTGCGCCTTGGTAAAGATTGTCCTCCAACATGTATCTAATTTTAGCATATGCAACATTGCGCACATTTATTGATATTTGACTGTATTGTTAACTATCATGCAGTAATGTATAGAGGGAGGCTTCATAGTCATGTTGATACATGAGAACTACCCCCCCCTTGTCAGTTTTCATTACCCTGATGCCGTCATTATTTAGTTGTTTAATCGACTTGTAGGATGCTTCTGAAAATTACTGTAACTCCTGTCACTTCTTTAGTGTAAATATTCCTAATTTCAGCCTCTACCATGTCTTCAAATGTTTTTAGGGCTGGATGTAAAGGGGGTTTCCATGTACTCTTTCTAAGAAACATGCTGCTAGTTGTGGTCTTTCCTTTAAGATTAATATTAAGGTTCAATTGTCTTGTAAATAGTTTTAAATCCAATATGGTCTTAGGAATATTAATAGAATTTGTTGGGACAAAATGCAGCCCTTTAGTAAACACTTCAAAATGTAGGTCATTAACATTAACTTCAGTGTAGTTGTAGATGGAAAAATTGCCTTTTTTAACAGTATTACAAACTAAATTGTGCATTACTTCAAATTCACCAGTAATGCCCTGTGTGTTATTGACCCCTACCTCCTTAATTGATTAACAGAAGGGCAAAATTATAACAACTTATTTTTACATAGTGTAAAGGTGTAGTTTATGTTAGGGAACATACAAAGTTCACATAGTTACAAGTTTGTTCTAAGTCTTTGTACAAAATTATGTTTTAAAGAATTTTTAATATTTGTTGGTTTGTTGCTACACAAGAATGTTAAAAAGTATTTAAAGTATCTAATATTTATCGATACATGCTTGTAACACTTTTGTATTTATAGTTAGAACAATATGGTTAGATGGCAGTGAAATCGCTTTTTCTCACTTACATTCATTTTTTAACACTATGTGGTACTTACTATAAGAAAAATTTGTAAGCTAAGAGTTAAGTAAGGTTTTAAATTGAATAATTGAAGGACTATCTAACAATGTAATTGACAATGTTCAGTATAAAAGGTTCTGCTAAAAAGTGTATTCTTTGTCTTGAGAAAGCCTGGGAGTGCCTGGGTGAAAGCACTTGACGGATTGGATTTACTACACGTTTGTTTATCGTTGTCAGTGGTTTTAAATAAAATATTTTCAGCACTTGGAATTCAGTTTTGTGGACCGGACTTTCGTTTACCAGGGTGGTATTTTGTGCAGTTTATTTACCTGTGTTTGTTGGGAAAAAAAAAAAGGGTCCATGGCTGAACGAGCCAACAGTGCTGAATTTTGTGACACACCTGCCATCTTATTGGATAGCGAACAACCAGCAGATGACGCTCCAGTAATGAGAGGTGAATTCAAGCAGGTTATGTGCCTGCTTTCACAACTTACTGGGCTTTTAACTAATGACAAGTCAGGAGGAAGTAGCGGAATACCAGCGAACCAGGAACAGCCCCAAAGGGAAAACAATATAGGTGAAGAAAGAACTGTTGGTCCATTTTCAGGACACCCTGAAGGAGGGCGGTTTCAAACGCAAATGCGAACAGTTTGCAACAAGTGAGACGTAAGCAAGGGGCCAGTACTAGTGCTACGTCTGAAACTGTAAAGGATTTTAATTTTAACAAATGGACAACCGAGAATTTTTCTTTTGGACAAGGTACTGTGCAAACTTGTAATGTTGATAATGACAATATAGAGCAGATGCTCAAAGACTTTAATAATAAGTTATATTCATACAAAGCAACCCAGCTTGAAATTGAATACTTATCAGAATGTATAAAAAGTACGAATTCCTAAAGGGTTGTATTACTAAATTTCTGAACAACGCTGCTCCTGGTACAGAATTGTTTAAGGAACTGTCAGCGTTGTTCAACAAAATAGGACTTGATATGCTTGGGCTAATGGTGAAAGATTATGAAGGCAAAGCCTCAGTTTTGTTATCTGAAGCAAATACTCTGAATAATTCTGTTGTTAGGGATATTTGTTTCAGTAGCATTAAAAGAGATTATGAAAACACATTTAAAGAAATTGACAATCATTGTTTAAGAATTGTGAATAGAAAAATAAAAAAATTAGAACGTGACCTACAGGATTATAATAAGGGGTTAGCATACAATGTGTATGTTAAGAATAGATGGTCACGTGACCAAAATTATGATTATAATAGCAAAAATACTGAACAAGAAAGCAATTTCAATGATGAGTCAGAGGCCCAAGGCCCAAGGCGAAGTGAAAGGTTGGCACAAAAATCCAACCAGCAACCCAATCAGTTTCAACAGGGTTTTCAGTATGGCCAGGGGAGGCAAGGGAACAGACAGCAAGCCCCTTATGTCAAGAAATGGAATCAATTAAGTAGGTAGGGGTCAATAACACACAGGACATTATTGGTGAATTTGAAGTAATGCACAATTTAGTTTGTAATACTGTTAAAAAAGGCAATTTTTCCATCTACAACTACACTGAAGTTAGTGTTAATGACCTACATTTTGAAGTGTTTACTAAAGGGCTGCATTTTGTCCCAACAAATTCTATTAATATTCCTAAGACCATATTGGATTTAAAACTATTTACAAGACAATTGAACCTTAATATTAATCTTAAAGGAAAGACCACAACTAGCAGCATGTTTCTTAGAAAGAGTACATGGAACCCCCCTTTACATCCGACCCTAAAAACATTTGAAGACATGGTAGAGGCTGAAATTAGGAATATTTACACTAAAGAAGTGACAGGGAGTTACAGTAATTTTTCAGAAGCATCCTACAAGTTGATTAAACAACTAAATAATGATGGCATCAGGGTAATGAAAACTGACAAGGGGGGGGGTAGTTCTCATGTATCAACATGACTACGAAGCCTCCCTCCACGCATTATTGCATGATAGTGAACAATATAGTCAAATATCAATAAATGAGTGCAATGTTGCTTATGCGAAAATTAGATACATGTTGGAGGACAATCTTTACCAAGGTGCAATAAATGAACAGTTGTTTAACTATTTACTAGTACAGAAGCCATTAACCCCCATTATTTTTGGCATTCCGAAGTCCATAAGGGCTACAACCCCTGCAGTTTAGACTAAGCGTAGCTGCAGCCAAGGGGATCACAGAACCTTTGGGAAAATTTGTAGATCTTACACTAAAGAAGTTTGTAACAACTCTACAATTTCTTTGTAAAGACTCTTGGGAATTTTTGCGAAGTGTCAAGAAAGAATTTTATGAAGAAACTCAATACTTGGTCACGGTAGACGTGGTGGAACTGTTTCCAAGTATTCCGCATGACATAGGATTAACATGGTTCAACGACATGTTGACCAGTCATTCTAGCTTAGGAGCCAACATTATAGCATTACTAGTTGAGTTTATGGAAACAATTCTTAACAAAAATTTAATTTATTTCAGTGGGGAATTGTTTAAGCAAAAAAGGAGAGTTGCAATGGGCACCCCGTGCGCCTCTGCATATCCTAACATTGTATTAGCCTATTGGGAGTTAAAATATATATTCAACACACATTGGACCAAACATTTGATGCACTATCAACGTTACCTAGATGACATTTGCATCTTTTGGAAGGGAGATATGGAGGAATTAAAACGATTCATTTGTCATATAAACTCCAGCACAGAGTTTTTTAAATTTACTTGTAATATTAGTACAGTCAGTTTACATTACCTGGATGTAAATCTCTTTAAGAACGTAGAGAAGGGGTGTTTCCAGTCTGGTATCTATAGGAAGAAAAGCTACTCCAATATGTTTCTACATTATGACAGTAATCACCCACTATTCCAAAAGCGGGGGATTATTAAGGGACAACTTATTAGGGCTGCTAGGATGTGTAGTGATGAGAATATATTTAAGGAGGAAGTTGTATTTTTGAAGACGTTATTTACTGAAAGAGATTACCCTATACAGTTAATTGACTCAGTAGTTTTAGAAATCACAAACCAAAGGTTAGTAAAATACTTTCCCTTACTTGGAGAAGAATGCAGGTATGAACCTGTTAAAGTAAACAATAAGTTAAAAGAGCAGAGTTGTGCATTTGTTCACAGAAACAGTAGTGAAAGTTCAATAGTTGAAGGTGTGGTATGTAAATACTGGCCAATTGTGACCATGAACGATGATTTCGAACAAGTGTTTGGTTGCAGACCACAATTTATTAGAAGAAGAAACAAGAACTTGAAAGACTTACTGGAGACAAACCATGTTGAAAGTGAACATAGTAAACAACAATCTACTGGCACATTTAAATGCAATACATGTAAACAGTGTCCCTATATTATTAACACAAAAGGTTTTTATTTAAAATCAAGAAAGATCTATATAAAATCCGCAGGCTACTTTAATTGTAAAGCAAAGGGGGTAATTTACCTTGGGTTTTGTCAACAGTGCCTATGTTTTTACGTAGGCAAAACTGAGAGGACACTGACAAAAAGAATATATGAGCATCTTTATGATGTTAGTAAAGGGAAGGAATCGAATGCATTTTTCAAACACTCGCAGGTTTGTGAAAAAATGGAGCTTAGATTTTTAGTGTTGGAACAAGTTAAATGCAACCCCAGAGGAGGAGATTGGGAAACCTCCTTAGAATATAGGGAGCTGCTTTGGCAGCTGAAATTAGACGCTGCTAGACCCCCTGGCCAAAATGATGCCCTAAGTTTAAGTAGTTTACTTAAACTCAGAAGGGCAAAATTATAACAACTTATTTTTACATAGTGTATGCTATAGTTTATGTTAGGGAACGTACAAACTTCACATAGTTACAAGTTTGTTCTAAGTCTTTGTACATAGATAGGGGTAAATATATCAATGATATTTTTAAAATAATGTTTTAAAGAATTTTTAATACTTGTTGGTTCGTCGCTACACAAGAATGTTAAAAAGTATTTAAAGTATTTAATATTTACGGACACATGCTTGTAATACTTTAATACTTTTGTATTTATAGTTAGTGAAATATCGTTAGATGGCAGTGAAACTGTTTTGTTTTTTCTTACTTACATTTATTTATTTTTTATAACACTATGTTGTATTTACTATAAGAAAAACTTGTAAGCTAACAGTTAAGCACGGTTTTAAATTGACTAATTGAAGGACTAATTAACAATGTAATTGACAATGTTCAGTATAAATGGTTCTGCTAAAAACTGTATTCTTTGTCTTGAGAAAGCCTGGGAGTGCCTGGGTGAAAGCACTTGACGGATTGGATTTATTACACGTTTGTTTTATCGTTACCAGTGGTTTTAAATAAAATATTTTCAGCACTTGGAATTCAGTTTTGTGGACCAGACTTTCGTTTACCAGTGTGGTATTCTGTGCAGCTTATTTATTTGTGTTTATTTTTATTGTAATCGTTAACCTTTGTTATTACTGTTGTTTGTTTGGAGCTTTTCTCACCGGGCCTCTACTGAAAATGGACATATATCCAGTTAGACTAGCACGGTCAACAAATGTAAAATAAAATTAAAAAAAAAATATATATATATATAGATAGATATATACACACACACACACACACACACACACACATATACACATGCATATATATGTATATATATATATATATATATATATATATATATATATACATATATATATATGTGTGTGTGTGTGTATATATATATATATATATATATATATATATATATATATATATATATATATATATATATATATATATATATGTATATCTATAGTGCTGTGTTAGTTACTTATAAAAGTAATAATTGCTGGTTACTTTTTAGTAAAATTAATATATTACTATTACTTATTACTTTTCTAAAAAAGTAATTTATTACTATAACTAAAGTAATTAGTTACTTTGAGTTACTTTTACATAAGTATTGTTTATCAATTTTCATATTCAGATTTACTCACACAATACGTGTGTGAGGAATACAGGGTCTATATTATATATTTAAAGTTTCAAATCTTCGAACCTCATATGTTCGACAACATATGAGCGAAGTTTGAAACATCGAAAATATAATAAAAAAAAAAACTTACCTCAACAAGCCCTCCTGCACCCCCACACCCCTCCTACTTAAATATACCAGATCCAAGATTGCACTTCAGTGCAGAAAATGGAAATTTTCTCATTCTGCGCTGTACGGAGTCGTTGCTTTTCACCTTCAAACTTTTTAAAGATCGATCATATGGTGTCGAACATATGACATTCGAACTTTAAAAAGTTTGAATAAGTAATAGAGACCCAGGAATATATGCTTACTGCACATGAATATGACTGTATTAAAGTTGTATACACAGTGTTATAATAATGATGAATAGCATTTTACAGTTTACAAAGTCCCACAGACTAGTCTTTATAGTCAGAGAGTCACAATTTAATATTTAAACCAAAGTACACACATCCAGCAACACAAGACCCATAACAAGTTACAAACCATCAAATGTTCAACAATGTACATTAGGCTAACCTGCTAAAACAAATGCTGAGGACACAAAAATGCTTACAGAAAATGTCATAGAGGTCTAACATGACTGTTAATACAACAGAGTCAACCAAAATATCACTTTATATAACTATTCACAATGACTACCCATTTCTGTTGGCTCGAAGAAGGAACAACTTTTCAAAGTGTTCATCAGTGAGTCTATTTCTTCTTGCAGTCACCACTTGTCCACCAAGAATGAATAGGCGTTCAGCAGGTGCACTAGATGGCAGAGCTGTATTAGTCTTCAGAAATATCTTCTTGACTGTAGGGTAACTGTGGAGAGAAGATATTTCTCTGGAAGGGACAACCAGATACATGTCCATCTGAGAAGATATGCGGACATCGGCTGGCATTGACTCTTTGAAGCAGAAGAAGCTGTCTTCAGCTGTTAATGCAGAAGTTTCAGATGACCCACTTGCAGGTTCATCCAGTTTCTGCATGGCATCAAGGAACAGAGCCATGCCTCTGAGTTTCTGCTCCTCACTGTCCATCCATTGCAAATGGAACTGTGGATGCACTATGCTAGCTAGAATGAGCTCTTCACGCTCCAGAAGGTGATTGAAAGGAGCATCAGCGACTTTAAGAAGAGCATCAGTTAGCAGCACAACAAGCTTCACAGACTGCCTGACTTCAGACAACTTGCTTTTCAGGTACATAATGGTGGGGATCAGGATTCTCATGAAGCTTTTCATCTCTGACTGCAGGATGTCTACAGCCATTGCCAGGGCTGCATTGCTTGCACAAACTCAGCAACAAAGGTAATTTCTGCAGGTCTGAATATGACAATTCCAATCTGTTCAAATTTCTCATTCTACAAGCCTTCAGCCCGAGTTGCAATGAGGTACATTCTCTCTATCACGTAGAAAGTGGAATTCCATCTTGTCACAGTGGGAATAATCAGTGCCAGTTCACACTTACTTGAACCACTTCAGCAGCTTGGGTGCTGCGACTAGCCTTGTTCCGAGCAGCATAGCATTTGGCCATGGTGCTTCTCATGATCTTTTTATACTGTGCATCATTATAAGTAGATTCTGCATCGTGCACGACAAGATTCAGTGTGGTTGCTGCACATCTCAGATGGGGAGGCAGTGAATAGGTGTTCAAACTTTGCCCTGATTCACTCAGCATGGCTGTCATGCTGTTGTAAATCACTTCACCATTATCATCATCTTGGGAGACAATGCTTGTAGTCTCAGATCTCTCACATTCCGAGAAGACAGTGAAAGCCTTTACAAAATTGCTTCCATTGTCAGTAATTGTCAGACACACCTTTTGATCTATCTTGCACTTGATGTGAATGCTTTCAAGAGTTGATGCTATGAGATCATATGTATGCCTCCCCTGTAATCTGCAGCATAACAAAGCAGCTGACTTTCTTTGAAGTGTGTCACAGTTGATCCAGTGGGTGGTGACGCCAAAGAAACTATAATTCTGATGGGTCCAAATGTCAGCCATAGTGCAAACAGTTGAAATGCATGCTAAGGTTTCCATCAGATTCTCCTTCATCTCACTGAACTGTTTCTCCACTCATTCAATGAGAGTTTTCCTGCTCATAACCATCTTTCCTGGCTGCAGACCAGTTATAATGTTGATGAAGGATGGCTGTTCAACAACACTGAAACACTGCATGTCATTCAGCATGAAGTCAATGATCAAACTATCCACCTTGGATTGTGTGACATGACCAGAACCAGACTGCTGGAATAGATAGCTGTGTCAGTGATTTCTTGTCCAACTTGTCAGCACCTGAATCAACTGCTTTCCTCTTCAGACTAGTTTCCAGCTGCGATAGGATGTGATGTCTGAAGATGCTTTTTTAAAATTGACGTACTGTTTACCGCAGTTCTGTAAGGTTTCTTTGTCGGCGGACTTAGCTTACATTTCACATCAATGTTTTTTCCATCATTCGTAATTAGGTCAAAGAATTCGGTGTACACGGATCATTCAAATGAACTTTGACTTTTCATTTCTGAGGAAAGCACTAATCAGAAAAATAAATGGATGCGCCTGGAATATATATAGCAAATGGTAACTACTTTTAATCTTTCTTAACTGAAGCCTCCGTCAAAATTTAGCTCTGACTGGCTGAAGCTTAAAATAAAGGGACTACCAGAAATACAAAAAAAAAAAAAGTTAAAGTTAATTCTGTAGAACTTTTGTTTTTGAAAACATGAACCTGCAGTGAATGAATTTTCAAATTTTTTTAATAGCTGAATAAAACACTTTTATATCTGAAACACCTAAATAGTATATGGAACAGCATAAACAACTGAAATGCTGCAAGAGTAAGCTTTTATTTTAGCGCAAAAAAAAATGTAGTCCTGTCCTATGTGGAACACTCCCCATTCAACCTTAAATGAACCCATTGGTCTGCTTTTCCACATTGAACAGCTTTGGCTCTGCTACACAGCTTTTAATTGGTCCATATAGAGCAATTACTGCAAATCGGCATCTAGGTACCCCAGAACAGCCCCTCCTGCAGCAACCCCCTGCACCCCCAAAGCAGCCCCATACCCAGCAATTCCAGTGTTCCATTACCTGGCTATCTCTCTCCAGTTACTATAAACACTGTTCAAACCTATCAGTGTGCATATTTCTTTCTTACTTCTACAATGATTACAAATACTCAAATAAAAGAGCATAAACACTGATAACGAATTACTAAACAAATAATACAGTCTAACAGTGAAAATAGGCTTAGCATGACCAGTAAACATCTCTGCCCTTTAAACTCACATTCATTGAAAAGGCATTTGGCCAGTGGAGGACATCCACAAAACAGGCCACTCTAATACAATATGCAGAGGATTCTACTCTCATTTGCACATCTGAAACATGGTACACCTCCAAAAAATTACTCAGGTAGCTTTAACAGCCACAGAAACATGGCTTTGTAACTCATAACTCAAGCTCAATCCAAAAAAGACCAAGCTACTGCTTTTTTCCCTAAATCCCTCTGTCATGAAAAAACAAAAATTTAAAGTTCCGTCTTTTGATAATACAACTATTGAAGTCACTTCTCATAGCAAATTATTAGGAGTAATAGTGGACGATAATCTAACATTCGACCTGTATATACAAAATTGCATAAGAAATACCTATCAAAAACTAGGAATGCTTTACAGAGCCAAAAACTTTCTCACCGACACAAGTTAAACTACACTTACCACTACTTATCCCCTCCCCATACTTCTTTATGGTGCTCCCATCCTCACTAACCTGCAGGCTTCACAAAAATGTAAACTTGAACAATGCAATGATGTTGTTGTTGTCTTTTGGCTTTTCCCAGTTAGGGGTCGCCACAGTGGAACTCCGGTCTGCTAATGATTGGCAGTAGATTTTCATGAATGCCGATGTGCCAGCTTGATGCTCAACCTTCTGCAAAGGCACGCCCATTTATGCATGTCTTTCGAATGCCCACCCAACCAATAAAGTTGCTAAATTTACAACAAATACCCCTTTGAGAACCATTCACTGTACAGCACTGAAAAGCCTAAATGGGTTAGTACTGCCTCATCAATTAACACATACACAGCTGCTTACTACCTATAAAATTATCCAGCATCTATCTGCCTGTCCAGGACTAAAACACTTTCTACGCACTGTTAAGAAATCTGCCGCCGGTTGCTTACTTCAGAATGTAATATATTACAGTAACGTGTTACTCCCATCACTGCTAATCAGTCAACAGATTTAGTAAAGGGAACAGTAAAGTCCTTAAGAAATAGGTCAAGTGACTACAGAAGCACTTCAGCTTCCAGATTCACTTCATAAATTTTATTTAGATAATCATATTTTCCAAATACTCCACCTAGTCCTCAAGGATTGCCTATGGGATGTATACTATGAAAAATTGTTTCTTTGTGTCTTGTAAGGTTTGTGTATATAAGAATCTGCATGATATTTGTGTCTCACTGCATTGTGCTCTTTGTCAGAAGTCAGTTGGTAATATCCTCTACAATGATTTTGCTGCCCTGCGTTCATTTTATAACTGAACGCTTGTTACTGTGGTACAGAAAACAAAGAGGAAATGTATTTTGCATCAGGCTCAGTTGCTCACCTCAAATTGTTGTTGTGCTAACAAATGAACAGTTATTTATCTATCTAGAGAGAAAGTTTAATTTAATTCTTACCAAGAAAGTTTCACATGCTTATTTATATATATATTTTTTATTGTAACTTCTTGGAATGCTTGTGCATGTATGCACATTGGTGTCTCACTACTTCAGGGAATTTGTCAAAACAAATCAGCCAGTAATATTCTTTAGAAATGGTTTTGCTGTCCTAACTTCATTGTACAATTGGAAGCGCTTTAGTGTGGTACTAAAAAAGCAAGGCCATTAGCCTAGTAACCTCCTATGATCCTATGACTTCACAGACTGAAGTCTCATGTTGCTTGTTTCTACTTTAATATAACAGGACAGTTCTTTCTCTGACAGCACAGATATTTATAACTCCTTGCTATTAGTTGCGTTTCACACTACTTAGTCTGTACAGTAATATAATGTCTCCACTGTCTGTAGACCCGCTACTGTACTATATAATTCGTAGTTTAACAACATATTCACCGTCTTCCAATTTGGACATGCTGCTGCATAAGAAGGTAACATCTGGCAGTTAGTACAGTGGATTAAAGCACACAGAGATGTTAATAAGCATCATCCTATTTTTAAGGGTTTGTTCCTTACAGCTGTCATTTGTCTCCTGTATTATTCTTAGCAAGTCACTTATCCAGACACTGCTTTTAAATAGTATCTGAAGAAGGTCCCTGTGGATATAAGCAGTTAAATAAATATACATATATGCGTACTTAAAAACAAGTAAGTAACTAAACACGGAAGTAAATAAATAAATGAAAATCAGTTTGGAGGTAAAGAGATGGCTAGATTAACAGTTGTTAGCTATAGCTGGCATTTTGGTTTGGTGCAGGTTGTGGCCAAGCTAGTACAGAAGCGTCTGTTGTGTGTATGAATTGATAACAGAAGCTTGAAGGGAAAATGAAGTAAATCAGTAGTTAGGGGGTTAATATGCCAGTCCCACAATCTGGCATTTTGATATTTTGGAACAGTCCTTAACTGGATATTAAAGCAATTCCTTAAAAAAAAAACACTGGCAAATGTAGAAGGAGTCTGATGTATCAAAGTTTTTAATATTTTCCATTGTATGTGAATGTAAAGAAGTTAATTCATTAATGGCAAAGCATTCTAAATTATGAGCACCAATAATATGGACTCTTGGGGCATGTATGGTATCAAACCATGAAAACGTTCCTCTAGCGTTACTCAACTTTTCCTTATGCTGACTCTTGGCAATTTTCACATGCTAATAAAGCTGTTAAATAATTCCTACCCAAATTCTAAACCTTGGTGTACCTATAAGAAACTGTTTCAGCAAGGAGCAATGTGGTT